>NW_028096051.1:268327-514567 GCF_014824575.4 Sturnira hondurensis
CCCAGAAATAAACCCAACTCTCTACAGTCAATTAATATTCGACAAAGGGGGCAGTATCATAAAATGGGGTAAAGATAGCCTCTTCAACAAATGGTGTTGGGAGAACTGGACAGCTACATGCAAAAAAATGAAACTCGAGCACCAACTTACATCATACACCAAAATAAATTCAAAGTGGATAAAAGACTTAAACATAAGCCATGACACCATTAAAGTCCTAGAGGAGAACATTGGCAGGAAAATCTCAGATATTTCATGCAGCAACATTTTTACTGATATGTCCCCTAGAGCAAGGACTATAAAGGAAAGAATAAACAAATGGGATCTCATCAAAATAAAAAGCTTCTGCGCAGCTAAAGAAAACAGCATTAAAATAAAAAGACAACCAACTGTATGGGAAAATATATTTGCCAATGATACCTCAGACAAAGGTTTCATCTCCAAAATATACAAAGAACTCACAGGACTTCACTCTAAGAAGACAACTAACCCAATTAAAAAATGGGGAAAGGACTTGAACAGACACTTCTCCAAGGATGACATACAGAGGATCCAGAGACACATGAAAAGATGCTCAATATCACTAGCTATCAGAGAGATGCAAATTAAAACCACTATGAGATACCACTTTACACCGGTGAGAATGGCTATCATAAACAAAGCAACAAACAGCAAATGTTGGAGAGGGTGTGGGGAAAAGGGAACTCTGGTCCACTGTTGGTGGGAATGCAGACTGGTACAACCATTATGGAAAAGAGTATGGAATTTTCTCAGAAAACTAAAATTGGACTTGCCTTTTGACCCAGCAATTCCACTGCTGGGATTGTATCCTAAGAACCCTAAAACACCAGTGCCAAAGAACATATGCATCCCAATGTTCATAACAGCACAATTTACAATAGCCAAGAGTTGGGAGCAACCTAGGTGCCCGTCAGTAAATGAATGGATCAAAAAACTATGGTACATATACACAATGGAATTTTATACAGCAGAAAGAAAGAAGGAGCTCCTACCTTTTGCAACATCATGGATGGAACTGGAAAGCATTATGCTGAGTGAAATAAGCCAGGTGTTGAAGGATAAATACTATATGATCTCACCTTTAACAGGAAGCTAAACAACAAAACAAACAAGCAAGCAAAATATAACCAAAGACACTGAAATAGAGAACAGGCTGTCAGTGACCAGAGGGGAGAGGGGAGGGAATTTCAGGGGAAATAGGGGAGGGATTTAGAGGAACATATATAAAGGACACATGGACAACAACTGAGAAGGGTGGAAATGGGAGGGAGGGGAGAGCATGGGGGTGGGATGGGATGGGAGTAATAGACAGAAAACTGTACTTGAAAAATAATTAAATAAAAAATTGAAAAAAAAAAGAATTACCTGGAGGGCTTGTTAAAGCAGAGTGCCACGTCCAACCTCTATAGATTGTGATTCAGTAGGTGTGGGTTGAAACTCAAAACATGACTTTGTAACATGTCCCTATGTGATATTGCTATTACTGTTTCAATGACCACTGCTTGAAAACATTGCCGTAGACAAACCTCATTCAGGATAAACAGACCTTCATATGCCTATTCGAGATTAATAAAATTAGAGTTTGAATGTAGGTCTGTTTAAGTCCAAAGTAAATTAATTTAATTTTGCTACAGTATTATTATTAGGAAATGCAGGCAGTACTGTTTGGGTGACAGTCTCATTTGCAGTCAGTGTCTCTAGACAAGGTATCCACCTAAGAGGAATGAATAGTATCTGTTCTTCCTGCATTGAATTGCTATACCATGCTACAATGAACAGTTCCCCTACTGTTGGACATTTAGGTTGCTTCCAAATTTTCACAATTATTAGATGTTTGATTTTTTCTTTGTTTTCTTTCACTGTGTCTTTGTTGTTGTCGAAACTGTTACAGATGTCCCCCATTTTTCTCCACCCTTTACTCCCCTCCACCCAATGCCTCCCCATCTGCCTTCACCATATTGTTGTCTGTGTCCATGGGCTATGCATATATTCATATATGTTCTTTGGCTATTCTCTTCCAGTCCCCCTGCCTCCCCTCTGAGATCTGTCAGTCTATTCCATGTATCTATGCCTCTGGTCCTATTTTGTTCATCACTTTATTTTGTTCATTAGATTCCACATATAAGTGAGATCCTATGATATTCGTATTTCTCTGACTGGCTTATTTGGCTTAGTATAATAATCTCCATGTCCATCCATGCTGTCACAACAGCCCAAGTGTCCAACAGTAGATGAGTGGATAAAAAAACTGTCATATATTTATAAAATGGAATACCACACAGTTGTAAAAAGGGAAGAACTCTTACCCTTTGCAGCAGCATGGATGGATGTGGAGATTATTGTGCTAAACCAAATAAAACAGAATTATTAAATATTTTAAAGTGAACTTTCATGTTCATCAACCCCTCTCTTGCTATTTAGTGATTATCTCTGATAGAATAACTTTGGTTTTATTTTGCTTGTTTGTTTGTTTTGTTGTTTAGCTTCCTGTTAAAGGTGAGATCATATGGTATTTGTCTTTCAACACCTGGTACCAAAGACATTGAAACAGAGAACAGGGGGACAGTGACCAGAGGGGAGAAGAGAGGGAATTTCAGGGTAAAAAGGGGAAGGATTTATAGGAACTAGTATAAAGGACACATGGAAGGGACTTCCACCAAGATGGAGGCATAGGTGGAAACACTGTGCCTTCTCCCACAACCAAGTTTAAATACAACAAAGGTTTGGAGAACAAAGACACAGCCAAAGAACAGAAAATTGAATTATACGGAAGTCCAACAACAACAAACCATTCAACTGGGACCAGTAAGAGGGGTGGAGCCAGCAGCAGAGCAGGGTCAAGCAGGAAAGATCCCCCGACCTAGACACACAGGCAGCTTGGACCCAGTCGGGGTGTGGGGCAGACTGACCACGGTTGCACATTTGCTCACAGTGAGACGGACCGCGCAGGCCCCAGTGGGCGAATCCAGTGGCAGAGGGCTGATGGCGGTGGCACATTCACGTGCAGTGGGATGAAACATGCCGGCCCCAGTGACTGTGGCAGTTGCGGCCGCATCGGTGGGAGGCGGCAGACGGGACAGCCATTGCTCCTCTTTGACCCCGCCCCCACGTGCAGCGTGAAAACCCAGTGACCGAGTTGCCCTGCTCTGGTGAACACATAGGGCTCCGATCCTGATTCGTAACAGGCACGAACAGTCCAAAAGATGGCTCAAGAAGAACTCAAAGTCCCAGAGCCCTAAGTGACCAGGAAATAGCTAGCCTCTCAGATGCACAGTTCAAAACACTGGTCATCAGGATGCTCACAGAACTGGTTGATGATAGTCACAAATTAGAGGAACATATGAAGGCTGAACTAATTGAAATGAAGGGAAATACACAGAAAACCAATAGTGATGGAAAGGAAACTGGGACTCAAATCAATGGAATGGACCAGAAGGAAGAACAAAACATCCAACCAGAAAAGAATGAAGAAATGAGAATTCAAAAAAATGAGGAGAGACTTAGGAACCTCCAGGACATCTTTAAACGTTCCAACATCCGAATTATAGGAGTACCAGAAGAGGGAAAGAAACAGCCGTGAGTGGAAAACTTATTTGAACAAATAATAAAAGAGAACTCCCCCAGTCTGAAAAAGGAAATAGACTTCCAGGAAATCCAGGAAGCTCAGAGAGTCCCAAAGAAGGTGGACCCAACAAGGAACACACCAAGGCACATCATAATTACATTAGCCAATATTCCAATGAAGGAGAGAATCCTAGAAGCAGCAAGAGATAAGGGACAGTCACCTACAAAGGAGTTTCCATCAGAATGTCAGCGGATTTCTCAAAAGAGACCTTATAGGCAAGAAGGGGCTGGAAAGAAATATTCCAAGTCATGAAATCCAAAGACCTACAGCCAAGATTGCTTTATCCAGCAAAGCTTTCATTTAGAATGGAAGGACAGATAAAGTGCTTCTCAGATAAGGTCAAGTTCAAAAACCTCATAATCACCAAGCCCTTATTATATGAAATGCTAAAGGGACTTATCTCAGAAAAAGAAGATGAAAAATATTAACAGTGAAAGGACAGCAAACTCACAGTTATTAACAACCACACCTAAAACAAAAGCAAACCAAGAGGACAGCTAGATCAGGAGTGGAACCATAGAAATGAAGAACACATGGAGGGTTAGAAACAGGGGAGTGGGAGGAGGAGAAGGGGGGAGAAGGTACAGAAAATAGGATAGACAGTAGGTAGAAAATAGATAGGGGAGAGGGCAAGAATAGTAGGGGAAATATAGAATCTAAAGAACTTGAGACATGTGGTTATAAACTAAGTGGGGGGAGAATGGTGGGGGAGGAGCTGTGCAGAGTGGAGGGGAATGAAGGGGGAAATAGAACAACTGTAATGGTATAATCAATAAAATATATATTTAAAAAAGGACACATGGACAGCAACTAGGGGGGTGGAAATGAGAGGGAGGTGGGGAGCACTGGAGGGTGGGCTAGGATGGGAGTAAAAGACAGGAAACTGTACTTGAAAATAATTAAATAATAAAAAAGAATAACTCTGATGTACTTTTATGATAACAGTTTTTCTTCCTATGAAGAGTGAAAATAGGTGCGAACAAGAGCCATATGAGAGCCAAGAACTCTATTTAACAAAAAAAAAAAACTACTATAAGAAAAACTAGACACAGGCTTCTGCTTTTCTGGAGATTGCATTCTAGCATAAGACATATATTAATCAACTAGTCATATAAACAAATGTAAAGTCATAGCTGTAAAAATGCTATTGAGAAGAAATCAACAGTATAGTAAGCTGTGTAACAGTGCTTGAAAATTTTGTTCCCAGATTATAATGATAAACTTTTTTAAAAGACTAACACTTTTCTATTAATAAAAAGTTTATTTTTCCCTGGCTGATGTAGCTCAGTAGATTGAGCATGGGCCTGTGAAGCAAAGGATCGCTGGTTCGATTCCCAGTTGGGGCACATGCCTGGATTGCAGGCCAGGTCCCCAGTAGGGGACACATGAGAGGCAACCACACATTGATGTTTCTCTCCCACTCTTTCTCCTTCCCATCCCGTCTCTAAAATAAATAAAGTATTTTTTTAAAAGTTTATTTTGCTACTTTTATTTTTAGAGACATTTTAAAATATATATATTTCATTGATTCTCTGTACCTTTTCCCCCTCTCTCTCCCTCCCACTCCCCTGTTGATAACCCTCCATGTGATCTCCATTTCTGGGGTTTTGTTCTTGTTGTAGTTGTATGTTTAGTTTGTTTTTGTTTTTAGGTTCAGTTATTGATAGTTGTGTGTTTACTAACATTTTAATAATTTTTTATCATTAATATTTTGATGTAGACTCACTCTAAGATGTGCATCTTTCTTGGTTGGTTAACAGTATCATTAACTGAAATAGAAAGAACACTGTAAAGAATCAGGTTTGGGAGGGAAAGATCACATATTCAGTTTCAGACACAGGGGATTTAAAGTGTTATTGAACCATCCAAATAGATATACAGCTTTGGAACTTAGAGAAGATCTAAACTGGAGATAAAATTTGGGAATCAAATATACATATATGTCAAAGAACAAGAATAAGAGGGACTAGGATCAGGTTTTAAGAGACTCCAATATTTAATAATTTCATTGAAGAGGATAAAGCAGCATAAAATATTTCCAAAATATGAATCCTATAGCAAAGGCTTAATGAATGCATCTCTCTCATAATTACTATCTTGCATTTCTGAAGCATTTACTATAAGCTTGGGCCACTGTGCTAAGTGTTAGTGGTATAAATTAGTTTCTGTCCATAGCCTAAAGGGAGAGACAGAAAGCATAAACAACTATCTTATGCAAATATCATACATTGTTATTAGTATAATAAAGGGATATTTCTGAAGGAAGTAAAATCTGAGTCACCTGAAAGGACAAGCTGGAATTAGTTAAATAGGGGAGATCAGGGGAGGGATTTGAGGCAGAGGTACCTGCTTATCTGAAAGCACAGAAGGATGAGACTATATAACATGTTAAGAGAACTGACTAGATCTAAGTGTGTATGTGAGGAAGTGTCAGAAGTCATAGCTGGAGAAATACATAGGAGATAGATTATGAAAGGCTTTGTATACAAGGAGTCTGGACTTTATCCTGTGGGCAGTGATGGAAGGTAGAGGGAGCTGGCCGGACATACCATTTGGGGTGAGGCTTGGAGAGTGTTGTTATGGGCACTCTATACTCAGAGGCTGGAGCTAGGTAGGATGTTACTTCTTCACGTGTTAATTTAATAACCACAACAGTACCCCCTTTGCAGAACTGATATAGGAACACTTTATCAGAGTGAGGGCAGAGATGGCTCTAGGTGTTACCATTCCAGCAAAGCTCAGAAGACACATGGTTTTCTTCATTTTCAGATTGTTTCAGAAACAGACATGGTTTAGGCTATGTTTTGTCAAAACTGGATATTTTTATAGAAGGTTTTAGTAACTGTCTCATTCTTCAATCAGACTTACTTAATAGCTACCAGACTGGGAAAGTGACCAAAATTGTGTTCTTGCATATATCTAATTTATTCAGTCTCATTACTCTTCTCTATCTTCCTCTCCTTACTCTTACCACAGTCTACTTTCCTAAAAAAATAAAGTTTTGTATTTGTAAAAGATGTTTAAATATATAGTCATTTGTGAAACTTCTAAATCATAGCTGTTTAAGCTTAGCTAATGAGATTTCTCTCAGTTTGAAGTTATCATTCATTGTATCTACTAATGGCTCTGCTATTTCACCATTATCAAACTAAAAATGTGGACAAATCAGGGTACAAGTAGTTATTTTTTTCAGCATTTTGATTTATCAACATTTAACCTCATACATTTCCAAGTTGGATTCTCACTCATAATGGCATTTTCCTAAATTATTTCCTCTGGAAAAAAATACAACAAACTCAGCACCTGAGAGAGTGAGTTCTATTAATAACCCTTTTTAGATAGAAAAATCAGTAGCTGGGAGGAAAATGGGAATTCAAAACCATGTTGTTTCACTTAGCAGTGAGCAAAGCCAGTATGAAGGGCCATATTTAAGAAACCAACACTTTACAAATAGAACAGTCTCTCAAGGTTTACATTTCCCATTAGGAGAGAGGCTTTTGCTAGAATCCTTTAGCCTGTGGCCATGTTTGAACCACACACAAAATGGGTAAGATTTCTGTATGTGATATAGGTTGGTTGTCTTAATCAATAGTGGAATTTAACCTTTCTGTCTAAACTATCTTTAAAACTGACGTCTTCTGTGATAGTGGCTTGCTATATTTTGCTAGACATTTTTAAAGCTCCCAATTCAAATTCTATTTAGTGAGAAAAGAATATCTCTCTTGAAAACTATTGTAAATGTTTTAGTTATTACATTAGCAAAGAGACTGATGAATTTAGCCTATTACTAATAGCTGCGGAATCAAGAGGGAAAAATCTGTTCTGCTTTCTGTACATGGTAAAATAATGATTACATATGTGTGTACATTTCTAAATATAAAGTACTATGCAATTGTGTACATATCTTTCATTAGGCTGTAAGCCCCATGAAGGTAGCACTATGCCTATTTTGTTCACTTCTGAATCTCCTGAGCATAAATCAATACCTAACATATTACTTAAATGAATGAATGAGTGAATGAACGAATGAATCACATTACAGTTAGACTCCTTTTGTTTAATTACAAATAGCAAAAATGCCACCAGAATTGTGACTTTATACTTAATGAAGTGTTTAAAGATCACAGAGCTGTTGTAAAGATTAAATGAGGATTTTTGTTTTAAAATTGTGTATTTAGGTAGAAAAAAGCAAAAGTAAAAATATGTGACTATGCCTAACTTAGGTAAGGGAATTCAATAACATTTAAGTTGACTCCAAATCTAAAGAGAGGCTTGAGAGAAGCAGAAGATTTTCCTAAACCATCCTTCAATTAGAGCCCAAGTAGTTCACATGCAAAATAGTTTTTACCCTACTGCTCTGAATGGGGTGTTTTCTTGAAAATATTGGTGTAGGCAGCTAATAGATGACATTGTTTCAATAAGATGGTCCTTTTGAGCCTGCCAGAATATTCTATTTGCTATGAGGAACTCCTCAGTCTGAAACATTTTTCACTGCAATCTAAGGAAATCTTTATTTGGGGCACAGATCAGGGTGGCTGAGGAAGGGAACTACCTTTTACTGAGAACTTACCACATGTCCAGCTCTACCAAGGATCTCATGTTTCCTACTTTAGCCTTATACTAATAGTTAACATTCATTGAGTATTTACTTCATTCTATGCCCTGTTTTAAGAACTTTTCATGAGTTAACTTTATAATTCCTCATATCAACCCAAGGAGGTATGTGTTTTAGTTGCTTCTGGTCCACAGAAGTGGATACCCAGGCACAGAAAAGTTAGATTTGATTAAAGTCACACAATTTGTAAGTGGAGGAGACAGTATTCAAATCCAGGTGGTTTGGGTTCTGGTATACAGTCTTTAAACTGCCTCCCTATAGAAGGATTATTATTCTCATTGTTAAAGAGGAGCTAAAGCTTGGTAAATGAAGTGACTTCCCAAGGTTACATTAATGGAGCTGTCTGATTTTAAAGCTGAGGGTATTTTACTTTTCCTTATATTGTTTCTGCTTCAACCTCACCGGAATAGAAATAAAGTCCTAGAGGAGAACAAGGGCAGGAAAATATCAGATATTTCATGCAGAAACATGTTCACCGATGTGCCCCTAGAGCAAGGGACATAAAGGAAAGAATAAACAAATGGGATCTCATCAAAATAAAAAGCTTCTGCATGGATAAGGAAAACAGTATTATAATGAAAAGAGAACCAACTCTATGGGAAAACATATTCGCCAATGATACCTCACACAAGGGTTTGATCTCCAAAATATATAAAGAACTCACATGACTCCACTCAAAGAAGACAAACAACCCAATTAAAAAATGGGCAAAGGACTTGAACAGACACTTCTCCAAGGAGGGCATACAGAGGGCCCAGAGACATATGAAAGGACCCCCAACATCACTAGCCATCAGAGAGACGCAAATTAAAACCACAATGAGGTACCATTTCACACCAGTGAGAATAGCCATCATAAACATATCAACAAACAACAAGTGCTGGAGAGGCTGTGGAGAAAAGGGGATCCTAGTACACTGTTAGTGAGAATGCAGTCTGGTACAGCCACTGGAAAACAGTATGGAATTTCCTCAGAAAACTAAAAAGGGACTTGCCTTTTGACCTGGCAATTACAGTGCTGAGATTATACCCTAAGAACCCTGAAACACCAATCCAAAAGAACTATGCACCCCAATGTTCAGAGCAGCATTATTTACATTAGTCAAGTGCTGGAAGCAACCCAAGTGCCCATCAGTAAATGAATGGATCAAAAAACTATGGTACATTTACACGATGGAATATTATGCAGTAGAAAGAAAGAAGGCACTCCTACCCTTCAAAACAGCATGGATGGAACTGGAGAGCATTATGCTAAATGAAATAAGCCAGACAGTGAAGGACAAATACCATATGATCTTACCTATAAGTGGAACCTAATCAACAAAACCAAGAAGCAAGCAAAATATAACCAGAGACATTGAAATTAAGAACAAAGTAACAGTAACCAGAGGGGAGGTGGGAGAGGACTATGTGGGGGAAAGGGGAAAGTGTTTTCAGGAACAGCTATAAAGGACACATGGACAAAACCAAAGGGAGGTATGACCAAGAGTGGAAAGTGGGGATAGCTGTGGTATGGGGTGAGTGGTAGGCAGAAAATGGATACAACTGTATTTGAAAAACAACAACAACAACAAAAAACGTCAAAAAAATCTTATGGGAACACCATCGCATATATGATTGATCATTGAAATGTTATGTGGTGCATGACTATAGTAGTACTTATGGCTGATTGTTTTGGGTACTAAATTATATGTACTGACCTAAATTGTTGTGTGGCTTAAATGAGATCATGCAGTAAAATATTTCACAAACACACATACACAAAAATCTAGCAGATAACATTTATTGAATACTTAATATATGGCAGTCCTTTTTTTAAGTGCTTCGTATGGATTATTTCATTTATTTATTTGTCTACTTTTAGAGTATTTTCTTTTTTAAGATTTTCTTTATTTATTGTTTTTAGAGTGAGGGGAAGGGTGGGAAAAAGAGAGGGAGAGAAACATCAATGTGTGGTTGCCTCTCACGCATCTCCCACTGGGGACCTGGCCTGCAACTCAGGTCTGTGCCCTGACTGGGAATGGAAACAGCAACCTTTTGATTCACAGGCCAGTGCTCAATCCACTGAGCCACACCAGCCAGGGATGGATTCTCTCATTTAATGTTCACAATACTTTGAGGTGGTAGTTTTATTAGCCCCCTTTTAGAGATGAAGGTTGAGTAACTTATACAGATTATAGTTGGTGTAATCAGGATCTGAAACCTGTTTTATTTGTCTAAAGATCTGAGGTACTTAATCACTCTATCATACTACCTGCGGAGAAAATTTGTCCTCCTTCTACGTTAGGTCCCATCCATATTACTCTTACTGAAGTAACAAGACAGAGCTGAGATTACTCTTATGTTTTGTGTCGCTGGGTCTGCCAAGTCTGCAAGGAAAAAATGTAATGACAAACTCCCTCCTAAAATTCAAATTGTGTGAATATTGTACTGTTTCAGCTCAGGCATGAATTACATGCTTACCATTAATTCATATTTTTGTCAATAGAAATGAGACTGATGGAAATAAGCAAAAGATGTTGTTTAAAAAATCTTTATTGAAAAATAATTCATATATATCACAGAGTTCATCCATTTAAAGTGTACAATTAAATGATCATAGCACATTCAGAGTTGGGCAACCATGATGACAATATAATTTTAATATTTTCATCACCCCCAAAAGAAACCCCATGATCATTAGTAGTAACACCTCATTCCTTTCAGCCCTATAGCCCTTGGAAACCATTAACATGATTTTTGCCTCTATAGATTTGCCTATTTTCAACATTTCCTATGAGTGGAAGAAATATGTAATATTTTATAACTGGTTTCTTTCACTTAGCATTGTGTTTTCAAGATTCATTCTTGTTGTAGCATGAATCAGTACTTTTTATGGCTGAATAATATCACATGTACAGATACACAAAGTTTGTTTATCCATTTCTCAGTTGATAAACATTTAGGTTGTTTCCACATTTTGGGTATTATGAATAAGGTTGCTTTTTAAAAATTTACTAAGATTTTTGTCTTTTATTACCAAAATAAAGTTTTATAGATTACAGAGATCCACGTTTTCTTTTTTTTCCTGTTTTATTTTATTTTGTTTTTTCCCCAATTTTTTTATTTAATTATTTTTCAAGTACAGTTTTCTGTCTATTACTCCCATCTCATCCCACCCCCGTGCTCCCCTCCTCTCTCCCATTTCCACCCTTCTCAGTTGTTGTCCATGTATCCTTTATATATGTTCCTCTAAATCCCTCTCCTATTTCCCCTGAAATTCCCTCCCCTCTCCCCTCTGGTCACTGTCAGCCTGTTCTCTATTTCAGTGTCTTTGGTTATATTTTGCTTGCTTGTTTGTTTTGTTGTTTAGCTTCCTGTTAAAGGTGAGATCATATGGTATTTGTCCTTCAACACACCTGGCTTATTTCACTCAGCATAATGCTTTCCAGTTCCATCCATGATGTTGCAAAAGGTAGGAGCTCCTTCTTTCTTTCTGCTGCATAAAATTCCATTGTGTATATGTACCATAGTTTTTTGATCCATTCATTTACTGATGGGCACCTAGGTTCCTTCCAACACTTGGCTATTGTAAATTGTGCTGCTATGAACATTGGGGTGCATAGGTTCTTTGGGATTGGTGTTTTAGGGTTCTTAGGATACAATCCCAGCAGTGGAATTGCTGGGTCAAAAGGCAAGTCCAATTTTAGTTTTCTGAGAAAAATTCCATATTCTTTTCCATAATGGTTGGACCAGTCTGCAATCCCACCAACAGTGGACCAGAGTTCCCTTTTCCCCACACGCTCTCCAACATTTGCATAGATGGTAGGTAGAAAATAGACAGGGGGAGGGCAGGAATACTATGGGAAATACAGAATCTAAAGAACTTGTGACACATGGACATGAACGAAAGGAGAGGAATGGTGGGGGAGGGGTGTGCAGGGTGAAGGGGAGTGAAGTGGGGGAATGGGACAACTGTGATGACATAATCAATAAAATATATATATTTTTAAAAGCAAAAAATAAAATATATTTTTAAAAAGCAAAAAGTAAAATATATTTTTTAAAAAAGCAAAAACTAAAATATATTTTTTAAAAAAACAAAAATATATTTTATTTATTTTTATTTTTTTAATATAATTTTTTATTAAATTCTTGTTCAAGTACAGGTTTCTGTCTTTTAAAAAAGCAAAAACTAAAATATATTTTTTTAAAAAACAAAAATATATTTTATTGATTATGCCATTACAGTTGTCCCATTCCCCCCCTTCACTCCCCTTCACCCTGCACACCCCTCCCCCACCATTTCTCCCCTTTTGTTCAAGTCCATGTGTCACAAGTTCTTTAGATTCTGTATTTCCCATAGTATTCCTGCCCTCCCCCTGTCTATTTTCTACCTACCATCTGTGCTACTTATTCTCTGTACCTTCTCCCCCCTTCTCCTCCCACTCCCCTATTGGTAACTCTCCATGTGATCTCCATTTCTATGGTTCCACTCCCAATCTAGCTGTCCTCTTTGCTTTTGTTTTAGGTGTGGTTGTTAATAACTGTGAGTTTGCTGTCCTTTCACTGTTCATATTTTTTATCTTCTTTTTCTTAGATAAGTCCCTTTAACATTTCATATAGTAAGGGCTTGGTGATGATGAACTCCTTGAACTTGACCTTATCTGAGAAGCACTTTATCTGCCCTTCCATTCTAAATGAAAGCTTTGCTGGATAGAGCAATCTCGGCTGTAGGTCTTTGGATTTCATGACTTGGAATACTTCTTTCCAGCCCCTTCTTGCCTATAAGGTCTCTTTTGAGAAATCAGATGGCAGTCTGATGGAGTCTCCTTTGTAGGTGACTGTCCCTTATCTCTTGCTGCTTCTAGAATTCTCTCCTTCATTTTAATCTTGGCTAATGTAATTATGATGTGCCTTGGTGTGTTCCTTGTTGGGTCTACCTTCTTTGGGACTCTCTGAGCTTCCTGAATTTCCTGGAAGTCTATTTCCTTTGCCAGACTGGGGGAGTTCTCCTTTATTAGTTGTTTAAATAAGTTTCCCCCTTGTTGCTATTCTTCTTCCCCTTCTGGTACCCCTATAATTTGGATGTTGGGACGTTTAAAGATGTTCTGGAGGTTCCTAAGCCTCTCCTCATTTTTTTGAATGCTTATTTCTTCATTCTTTTCTGTTTGGTCATTTTCTTCTTCCTTCTGGTCCACTCCCTTAATTTGAGTCCCAGTTTCCTTTCCATCGCTATTGGTTTCCTGTGCATTTCCCTTCATTTCAATCAGTTTAGCCTTCATATGTTTCTCTAATTTGTGGCTAAAATCAACCAGTTCTGTGAACATCCTGATCACCAGTGTTTTGAACTGTGCATCTGAAAGGCTGGCTATTTCTTGGTCACTTAGAATTATAGGCTCTGGGGCTTTGAGCTGTTCTTGAGTCATAATGTTTGGTCTGTTTGCACCTGTTATGTATGAGGGGCGGAGCCTTAGGTGTTCACCAGGGCCAGGCGACCCAGTTGCTGGGTTGGGACGCTGTATGTGGGGGTGGGGTCAGAGAGGGGAAAAAATGGCGCTTTGCTCTGCTCTCTCTGATTTCTGTCCCCTCTGCTGCTTCCCATAAGCAAATTGGGCCCCTCTGGTGCTGGTTTCAGGTGTGTGGGCCCGTGTACTCTCCAGGACCCTGTGGGTCTCTCCAATGAACTCTCTGTGGGCCTGGGAGCCTCTCCTAGCCCCTCAACTCCGAGAAAGTCTTTCTAGTTGGTGCTTTCAGGCTCTAATGCCCATCACTGGGGCCCTAGTCTGAGCCATCTGTCTCACTGTTTACTCCTTCACTTGGTTTATCTGTGCATGAATGTGTGACCACAGTCAGCCAGCAGCTGTGCACCCTCACTGGGTCCGCCTGTCACCACCCCATGCCTGGGATCTACCAACTGCCTCTGCCTCCGCTCCTGGGTCAGTGGAACTGAAGGGTCTTTCCAGCCCGACCCCACTCTGCCGCTGACTCCGCCCCTCTTACTGGTCTGGCTGAGTGGTTTGTTGTTGTTGGACCACCGTACAGTTCAATTTTTACTGTTTTGGCTGTGTTTTTGTTTCTAAAACTTAGCTGTCTTTAAATTTAGTTGTGGGAGGGGGCACAGTGTTTCCACCTACACCTCCATCTTGGCTGGAAGTCTGATGAATAAGGTTGCTCTGAACATTTGTGTACATGTTTTTGTTTGAACCCATTTTCTGTTCTCTTAGTTATGTATGCCTGGGAGTAGAATTGCTAAGTTATGTGAAAACTATGTTTAACACTTTAAGGAACTGCCAAATTGTTTTTCAAATGGCCACATAATTTGACTTTCCCACCAGCAGTGTATGAGTGTTTCAATTTCTCCATATACTTATCAACACTTGTTATTGTTTGTCTTTCTTATTATAGCTATGGTAGTGAGTATAAGGTAGGATCTCATTGTGGTTTGTACTTCTTTAATGTTGAGAATCATTCAGGGTGCTTATTGTTCTAAATAAGGTCCAATATTAGATATATGATATGTAAACATTTTCCCAATTATGTATATTGTTTTTACTTTCTTGATGGTATTGTTTGCAGTATAAAAGTTTTGAATTTCAATGTACTTCAATTTATTTATATTTTCTTTTGTTACTTGTGCTTTTGGAGTACTAAATAATTACTGTCTAAGCCAATGTCAGGAAGATTTACTACTATATTTCCTTCTAAGAGTTTTGTGATGTTAAATTTTACATTTAGGTTTATAATCTATTTCAAGTTAATTTATTCATGTGGTGTAAAAACAGGTCCAACTTCATTTATTTCCATGTGAATTCTCAGTTGTCCCCACATTATTTATTGAAATACTATTATTTTTCCATTTTATTGTTTTGGCACACTTATCAAACATTATCTGACCATCAATGTAAGGGCTTCTTTCTTTCTTTCTTTTTTAATTTTTAAGGTTTTATTTTATTTATTTTTAGAGAGAGGGGAAGGGAGGGAGAGAGGGAAATGTCAATGTGTGGTTGCCTCTCACATGGCCCTTACTGGTGACCTGGTTCAAAACCCAGGCATGTGCCCTGACTGGGAATCAAACCAGCGACCATTTTGTCCACAGCCTGTACTCAGTCCACTGAGCTACACCAGCCAGGGCTTCCTTTTTTTTTAGTATTTTTTCCATTACCATTTATCCTCTTCATATTCCCTTCCACTCTTCAATCATCACACTGTTATCTAAGTCCATGAGTTCTTTTTCATTTTTGCTCAATCTCTGCACACCCTAATGTCCCCCAAAAGGGTTTATTTCTGTACTCTCAATACTGTTCCACTTATTTATGTATCTATCCTTGTGCTTGTACCATAATGTCTTGATTACTTAAGTTTTGTAGCAAGTTTTGAATTCGAGAAGTGTTTTGGAGATTCTTCCCATCCATAAACATGGAGTATCTTTACACTTATTTAGATTTTTAAAAATTTCTTTCAATGTTTTATAGTTTTCAGTATATTTGCACTTCTTTTGTTCATTTATTCCTAAGTACTTTATTAAGTTGACACTATTGTCAATCGAATCGCTTTCTTATTTTTTCAGCTTGTTCATTGCTAATATATGGAAATACAAGTGATTTTATGTATCAGCCTTTTATCATGCAACCTTGCTGAACTCATTTAGGTGGGCAGTATGAGAAGAGCAAGAATATATCTAGGATATGGAAGGATGAATTGAGCAAATCAGGACTAGAATAATATGTAGTTATGTGTACTGAGCATGCTTGTGTTAGGTTAGTGCTTCTCAACCTTTAATATGCATATGAATCTCCTGGGAATCTACTAATTAAAATGCAAACTTTTGTCAGTTGGTTTGGGTGGAGCCTGAGATTCTTTCTTTGTAACAGCTTCTTAGTAGATAGCTGGTAGCTTTCATTTATTATTTTTAAGCCACAATAACCCTGCAAGATATATATTACTGTTCCCATTTATAGATAAAAAATGAACTCAGAAGTTGAGTAAGATGGAGAACAGGATGACAGCTAGTAGTGGGGGTTAGGGAGTGTAGGGATTGAGCAAAAAAGAAAAAGGACTCATGCACACAGACAACAGGGTGGTGATCGCTAGGGAAGGAGGGTGGTACAAGGGGACTAAAAGGTAATGGCAAAAAATACAATAAAGATCAAAAAGATTTAAAAAAGAAAAAAGTTGAATAAATAATCAGTTCATAGACTAAGTGGCAGAACCAGGATTTGATTGAACACAGATTGTTCTAATGCCAAAGCTAGGTCCTTTCTACTCTACCACACTGTATATCTAAAACAAGAGATCAGTTGGGATATGAAAAATGTATACATCAGGGGGAAAATTAAGCTTTTCAGGGTCAAGGGAGCTTCCTGGAGTGCATTTGGGTCTAAACCTTGAGGCTATCTTGAAGAACTGGTCAGTGAAGACTTTGCTGTACAGGTTGCTAACAGTGAAGTTGTGAGACTGGAATATAAGGTAGAAGGAAGATGATACTAGTAGACAAGTCAATTGGAGGAGGTCTAGAAAGTGGCTCACTTTCAATCAGAACAGACTTCAGAACTGGACTCTATACTGCTGAAGTCTGCGTTTGAGGTTACAACTACTGTTGGCTCCTCCAGAATTCCAATTTATGTTACTGGGATAATGAATGATATAAAATCAGTGCTATCCCTGAGGAGCCAGGTTAAGGGGTTAGAAATGTGAGCAAGGTTTTGGTCATATGGTTACCTATGAAAAACTATAAATAGGTGACAAAATTCCTTTCCATTAACTTTCAATAGGATATTAGAGGATTTACATTACCTCAGTCAAGACACATGAGATATATTTCTTTGTCCTTAGCACCTTTTATTGAAGTATGACCCTTGATGACAATCTGACAGGCATACCAATGCCGGCCAGGAAGGGAGTGGTGGAGGACACAAATGCAGAAACAATAAGACTCAGAAAAATAATAGCTTGACATGGGATAGATGACCCCCAACAATTGTACAACAAACACTGGTTCTTTATCTATAGAAATTGCCCCCTGCCCCACCCCCTTCTAAAGATCTACTAATCTTCAAAGAATATAATATGCTGTTTCAGAAATATTATTGGAATAGGTAACTCCTTTGGCAAACACAGTGGGAGCCACCAAGCTCCAGACAAGAGGAAGTGGCCAGAAGTGTGCCCAACTTCCTTCATCTGAAACTTGCTACTGGCAGAGCAGCACCTTTAGGGAGGCTGGGATTAAAGTTGTGGCTCTAGTGTCCCTTGACAGCTTTTTGGCACATGAGGTTAAATGGAAAACAGAACCTAAAACTGGCCTTGGAGGAGGCTTTTCATCTTTTCACCCTCTGTGTTCCTCTGCTTCCAGTCTTTCCCTTGTGAGGACTTTATTTTCAGTGTCTCTGTCTCCTTCTCTTGGATTCCCATTGAGCATGTATAGCTATATCCTGGCCAAGTCTGAAGCCAGTTAGGATTCAGGAAGACTCAATTACCTAGGCCCCTGGGAGTGAGGAGTTAGAAGGGACATGTTCTAATAGCTCTTTCTCTTTATATAACAACCACTGTACTTACCTATTACTCACTGGGGCCTGAATGAGTGTTTGAAGGGAGAAGGCAGAAGTCAAGACCAATAACTATCTTTGTGGAAATTCCTTGGCCTGCCTTCCAAACTGCTACCCCCTGGCAGGCCTTTGTGAAAGGCAGAGCCCAGGAAATGAGAATGGATTTACAATGAGATGACAATGCATCTCAAGTAACAGTGACAGCTTTGCAACACTATCTTTCATAATGGGACTATGCCACCAGTGCTGGGCATCAGTGCCTATTAAGTAGTTCTCCTCTGTCTGCCTAACTTGAGCAGTGAAGTAAAACCTGCAATACAATTGAGCAGTGAAGTTAGGGTTATTTTATTAAGATCTTTGGAGACTGTTCTGCCATGTACAAATGAGCATCCTTGTGTTCTGATTCCAATTCTAAAATAATTTGAGGTGGGATGAGGGACAAAAATAACAGAGTCAACAGTACTTTTAGTGTGATTAAATTTAAGGTGCAATCACTCAACTGCTCACTAGAAAAACTCAGACTATGGTTATAGTGTCCAGGTGAGCGTCCACTCTTTTCCCTGGGCCTATATTTCCAAAAAGCTGTTCTAGCCACACACACACCCCCCTTATAATCATGGACTACATCAGCCCGATCCCCTCAATACAGGACATCTAAACTTACTCATTGTTTGTCTTAGAGCCTGTTTTTTCAAGATGGCAGCCACAGCCTATATTCAAAGCACCCCTGCACCATCCTCTACCTTCGCTTTGTAAGCCTACCTTTACAAGCCATCAGCCTTCCTGAATAAAGTAAAATTCTCCACTTGGGGGGAGAATGGCAGGTTGACATTTTAACTGTTATTCTGACAGCAGCAGTGTACTAATAGCATACCTAGCCCCTGCCCCCACTTCAGGATACCCTGCTGGCCAAGATTCTTCCATTGTTTTCAAATACAATGAGAAGGAAACGGAAGTTAGGAGCCAGTATTTGTAGCAACAACAAAGTTCCTTGGCAAATTCTTTTAGTTAAATGAGGTACTCCTGCTGCTACAGTTAACCTCCAAGGACAGATACTAAGCACTCAGAATAATTCCGCACTAACTAGAATAGATGCCAGGGCTTGCTGGGCAGAGCTCTGCAATACCAAGCATAGGCCCTAGTTAGAAAGGGATAGGGGACTGAGCTGTATAACTGGCAGAGTTTGGCTACAACTCCCTGCCACTGCCAAACTGAAGGCTTTTCCAGGATAGAAACTGGCTCCCTGTGTTAGGGTCTAGGCAACAGCAGCAGTATCAGTTGTTTGTCTGCTTCAGATCCTGGCTGGATCACATTTTACTCGGAGGGACTGGCCCTGGCTGGAGTTTTCAGCTACCATGAATTTGGGTTCCCTGAGCCAGGACATAGGCTGAGAAAGCAATTAGATAGAGGAACTCCTCCTGAGCTTACCTCTTCCCTTTCCTTAGCTTTGAGACTGTAGAGAAATAGGTGGATCTTTGTCAGTTTCAGATTTCTTTGGTTTCAAAAAATAAATAAGATAAAATTGAAACCTATTGGGGAACTCTAAGCTCATGGTTATCCATACTTCAAAGGAAGTATAGAGAAAGGCACAATGAGGAAGCTGAGTTCAAGGTGAAAACTTCTTTCTTAGACACTTGTTAGCTATGGTGAGAATAATTCGAGGTCTTGGCACCCGCTTACCTAGCTATGGTGAATTCAGGCATATCTGCTGCAAATGTTTTCTTCCTGGGCAAACTTTTCACTTTCTAACACCACTCTTCTCACTTTGTTAGTTAAAAGAAAAAAGAAAAAAAACCCACAATAAAACAAAAATAAATAAAATCAAAAGGCCATTTAAAATATAACAATTAAGAACCCCTTCCCCCCAATCATGAAACTTGTATGCAGAAGTCAGCTTTAGCAGAACTATTCATGGCTCATAGTGTGAAGCCCTTAGGGTAGGCATGTGTAACCCCTAGCAACAAAAGAAAAGATGAAACAGGAAGTGGTAGACCCAAAGTCTTAGGACAAAAGGAGGCCACACTAGCTAGGGCTGAGAGTAGGTCTCTTCCCCCTCATGTAGATGTTGGGGAAGGTGGGGATGGAGCCAATTTCATTAAGCCTAGATCCTCCCAGCAGGGCATCTAGGAATCCCAAACATTTGCTCACATTCTGTTAAGTGTAATTTCTCTTCTACTTTACAATGAAAATCTTGAGTGAGGCCTTGAAATTTCAGTAGGTGAATGCCCTCAGGATAGCAAGATCTCTGTGGGAAATGGCTGGGCCATGAATGCTGGGGCAGAGTGGAGCCACATACGCAGTTTCTTTCTGAGCCTTCAGAAGCTGATTATGGTGTGGGTGGGTGGTGAGTACATGATGTCTCTGATGCCCTAGTGCAAAGAAGAATGAAGGCACTTTGTTGGTTCTGTATGTGATGAGTGCTTGCTGTGCAAACTGTGGGAAAGAGAGTGTGGTTGTATAATCACAGTCTGCTACAGCTTTTACTTCTTGCTTCTACACTGTAGGGTAGAAGTTTAGGTCCTCCCTAGTCTCTTAGCTGGTTGGGTGTACTGCTAGGTAAGGGGCAGTGAGAGACATTCGGGCTAGAGGATATGGAACAAACTGCTAACTAACTGCTATCTATTTGCTAACAAACTGCTAACAAAGATTGAAAGCATTTCCCATTGTGGCTGGGCAGGGATGGCGTGGGCAGTCTGCTGGTGGAATTAGAAATTGCTGGGTCCCAGGAGTAGGCTTTCCCTGAGACATTTGAGCTGCTCTTCCCCGAGCTTGATTTTCTCTTCCAGCTCTCGCTGTTCAATGATAAGAGCAGATTTCATCTTCACAAAGTGCTGGTAGTCTTGGAGCTGGTCCTGAGGCAGGTAGCGGGAGACCATGCCAAACACCAACTTCTCCCGTCGATCCACATGCTCTTTCAGCTCCTTGGCATCTGCCAACTGCCCTGTCAGCTGCTGCTTCTTCTCTATCAGCACCAACTGGGGAAGCAGAAGACCAATTAAAGGCCATTCCAACTACCAGTCATCTAACTCAGTGGTCTAATGGGGGTGCTGCCACAAAGCAACTACCCATTCTACTAACTGATCATTCCTGGATTTTCTGCCCTGAAGTTTATCTTTATGCAATAGCCTTTCTTTCCTGTAGCAGGGAGAGGGTGTACACAACAATGATTCTGGACAGGGGAATATACAATACCTTTTTCCATCTCTAAGCTGCTTTTAATCAGTGGATCACCACTGATGTAGGGGTTGGGGAAGGCTCTGAAAAAGCCACCTCAGACCCCTTCTATCTTGTGAATGACCATCACTGTGACAATGCATTCAAATGGTATGTGTTTCTGCATGGGTATATGGATGTGTGTCTATGTAGCCAGGTGTAGGCACATGCATTTGTGCCTTTTATTGTGGCTTCAAACTTGTTTGCAAAACCATTTGTATACAAGCTATGGAACTAACAGCCTCCCAATCACAAGTGAAGTACTTGTGGTTTCACAAGTACTTGAGGTTTCACAAGTACTTAGTGAAACCTCTCCCTCCAATTAAGTTGGGGAGGTGGGAGACAGGAGGGTAGAAATTGCTGCTGCAGCTACTATTTTTACTATTGGCAGCTAGCACTGATTCAGTGTTTACTCAGTTTTGGGCTCTGTTTTAAGACATTAACATGAAAATGGGAGGGAGGTGGGGAGCATGGGGGGGTGGGCAGGGTTGGGAATATAAGACAGAAAGCTGTACTTGAACAAGAATTAAATTAAAAAATTATAAAAAAATTAAAGAACCTTTTCAAGTAAAAAAAAGACATTAACATGATTGTATAATTTAATTCTGAAACCCTATGTGGTAGATAGTGTGTTCACTCCATTTTTAAGGGATTGAAATGGAGTGAGGTTAAGTTGCCCAGAGTGACATTGCTAATTAGTGTTAGACTCAGAATTTCAAGGCACTTAAAAGCCAGTGCTCACACTCAACACTAGACTACCTCCCAGACTGACCAAACTTGAAAGAGGAAGCTCTGAGAAGAAACAGATGACATTTCCCTCTATCCACACCCCGGAGACTCCAACTTTACCTTCTCCTGGTTGGACTCTGAATCAATGCTGTTTAGAGCATTTTCCACCCGTGCCAGTCGTCCAGAGAGTGACAGCAACAGGTTAACCACTTTGTCCAGGTCCCCAATAAACAAACGGTATTTTTCAAATTCATTGGACTTGCAGACAGCTTTTAGGTTAGCTTCCACCTCTTCCCCAAGGGCAGAATTGGCATTGATATCCTCCAGCAATCCTCGCTGGGCCTCCCGCAGGACAGAAAGTTTTCTGCCAATGCTTTCAATAAGCTGTATCTAGGAGAAACAAAGAGAAGGAGGCAAAGGATGAGAATGGGGACTGACAGAAACTGATCTGTTTTTGTAACCTCTGTTTTGTGATCCAAGTAACAGATGGGCTTCACCCTAGTCACTGGAAACAAAAGAAACCTGAGCAAGTCACAAGCAATTCTAATTTTCAGGACAGGTACCTTGTCTCTCATCTTTTAGAATCTGGGAAGAATCTCTGTGAACACCAAACTTCTTAGCATTAGATAATAATGGTATCCATGGGCTAATACAAAATGTAACTTAATAAAGAGTTGCTGAAAAAAATGAAACTAGACCACCTTTTTACACCATAGACAAGAAAAAATTTAAAATGGAATAAAGACTTAAATGTAAGACTCAGAAACTATAAAAATCCTAGAAGAAAACATAGGCAATAAAACCTTAGACTTTTTCATGGCAATATTTTTTTCTGATATAGCTCCTCAGGCAAGGGAAACAAAAAAAATAAAACAGATGGGACTACATGACACTAAAAGTTTTTGCACAGCAAAGGAAAACATCCACAAAATGAAAAGACAACCCACAAAATGGGAGAATATATTCACCAATAATATATCTGATATGGGCTTAATATCCAAAATTTGTAAAGAACTCAGACAACTGAACACCAAAACCACAAACAACCCAATTTAAAAATGGGCAAAGGACTTGAATAAATACTTCTCTAAAGAGGACATACAGATGGCCAATACACATGTGAAAAGATGATCAACCTCACTAATCATGAAAAATGCAAATTAAAACCACAATGATATATCACCTCACTGATCAGAATGGCTACCATCAATAAATCAACAAACAGTGTTGGTGAGGATGTGGACAAAAGGGAACCCTTGTGCATTGTTTGTGGGAATGCAGACTGGTGCATTCCCAGGTGCGCTGTGGAAAACACTATAGAGTTTCCTCAAAAAATTAAAAATGGAACTGCCCTTTGATCCAGCAATTCTACTTGTGGAAATATATTCAAAGAAACCTTAATATATGCACACCCCTATGTTCATTGAAGTGCTGTTGACAATAGCCGAGATTTGGTAGTAGCACAAGTGTCCAATAGTAGATGAATGGGTAAAAAAAAGCTGTGGTATATTTACATAATGGAATACAACTTGGATATACAAAAGAAGGAAATCTTACCTTTTGCAATAGCATGGATGGAGCTAGAGAGTATTGTGCTAAGTGAAATAAGCCAGTCAGAAAAAGACAAATACCATATGATTTCACTTATATGTGGAATCTAATGAACAAATTAAACTAACAAACAAAATAGAAACAGACTCATAGATACATAGAATAGTCTGACAGCTGTCCGATTACATAGGGACTGGGCACTGGGTGAAAAAGTGAAGGGATTAAGCAAAAAGAAAGACAAAAAAAGAAAAAGAAAAGTACCTCAAAGACACAGAAAACAGTATGGTAATCACCAGAGGGAAAGAGGAATGGTGGGTAATGGAAGAGGTAGAAGACAGTAAAGAGAAGCTAAATGGTGACAAAAGGAGACTTGACTTGGGGTGGTGAACACACGGTAAAATATACAGATGATGTATTATAGAATTGTACACCTGAAACCTATATAATTTTATTAACCAATGTCACCCTCATAAATCAAACAAACAAACAAATAAATAAATACTTGCTGAGACTATTTAATAAACAGAACTTGAATGCTTATGAGAACATAGCTTGAAAAACCATTGTCATCAATTATTTGCCTATTTCTTCATTCATTCTTCTGTCCACTTAAGTACCTCCCATGTTCACGGCATTAGGGTAGATCTTCCCCTCAGCTTAGCTTTTGAGGCCTTTTGGATAATACTCTGAGTTCTAGAGTTGTAATGACTATGTTCGACTTAGAGCTCTGCAATTTCCTAGCTATGTGACCTTGGGTGAATTTTGTTATGGAGTTTTACTTTATCTGCAGAATGGGGACAATTGCAGTACCTTCTTCATTGAATTATAATGAGAATTCAATGATAAAATTAATGCAAAGGGTTTAACATAGACTAAGTACTCAGTAACAATGGGCTGCTATTATTGTTATTCAGTTTGGTCCCACTCTACCATTCTAATCTTACTTCTCAGAACCTTTCAGGATTAGCTCCTCACTCTCCTCTGAGTTCACAACACTCATACTTATGTTCCTGATTTGCTTATGTACCTCTACCCGATCTTTATCTCTTCACTTTGGCTAGTCCCATTCTTTCTTCTGAGCCAAGCTTTGCCCCTACCCTCCCTGCTGAAAGCCCCTACCTCATAACTCTTCTCTCAATAATCTTTTTTATTTTTGGAACTCTATAATTTCTTGGAATTAGAAGCCTGAAGTTGTTCACTTTCTGTTTCATATATGTGCACATGATCCCTCTCCTACTATTGATGAAACTGTAGGTTTCTGAAGGGCAGTAGTGCCTGTGTCTTCTGACTTGACTCCCCTATATGTGTAACCAGTTCTGGGACTGCACTCACAGGAAGGAAGGTAGTATGGTTGAATGGAGTTTTGGAGTCAGGGAAACTGGAATCCAATTACACCTCCTGAAAACTGTGTGACCTTGGATGAGATACCCAGTCCCACTGAAACTTCTGTTTTCTCATCTGTAAACTGAAGAAGTGCCTCCTCTCCCCCTGCTCCCTGTTCTTGTGTGGATTAAATGAAATCATAGAGGTAAAATACTTAGTAATGCCTAGCACATTAAGCATTTAATACATGTTTACTAATGCAGCAGCTGCTACTGTTATTGTTATTATTGTCACCTAGGTATTACTACTACTATTATCTGGGTTTGAACCCCAGCTCTGCCACTAAGCAGTGACGTGACCTTGAGCAAATAACCTTTCTGTGCTTCAATTTCCCCATCTAAAAAATAGGATACCAATAGTACCTACCTCATAATAATGTTATAAGAATCAAATGATTCTACTGCTGGGATTATACCCTAAGAATCCAGAAACAACAGTTCAAAAGAACACATGTACCCCAATGTTCATGGTAGCATTATTTACAATAGCCAAGTGTTGGAAACAGCCTAAGTGCCCATCAGTAAATGAGTGAATCAAAAAATGTGGTACATTTACACAATGAAATACCACACAGCAGAAAGAAAGAAGGGACTTCTTTCTACCCTTTGTGACAACATGGATGGATCTGGAGAGCATTAAGCTAACTGAAATAAGCTAGGCAGTAAAAGACAAATACCACATGATCTCACCTATAAGTGGAACCTAATCAAGAAAACAAACAAATATATTTGCCAATGATACCTCAGACAAAGTTTAATCTCCAAAATATACAAAGAACTCACACAACTTCACTCTAGGAAGACAACTAACCCAATTAAAAAATGGGGAAAGGACTTGAACAGACACTTCTCCAAGGAGGACATACAGAGGATCCAGAGACACATGAAGAGATGCTCAATATCGCTTGCTATCAGAGAGATGCAAATTAAAACCACAATGAGATACCAATTTACACCGGTGAGAATGGCTATCATAAACAAAGCAATAAACAACAAATGTTGGAGAGGGTGTGGGGAAAAGGGAACTCTGGTCCACTGTTGGTGGGATTGCAGACTGGTCCAACCATTATGGAAAACAGTATGGAATTTTCTCAGAAAACTAGAATTGGACTTGCCTTTTGACCCAGCAATTCCACTGCTAGGGTTGTATCCTAAGAACCCTAAAACACCAATCCCAAAGAACCTATGCACCCCAATGTTCCTAGCAGTACAATTTACAATAGCCAAGAGTTGGAAGCAACCTAGGTGCCCATCAGTAAGTTGAATGGATCAAAAAACTATGGTACATTTGCACAATGGAATTCTATGCCACAGAAAGAAAGAAGGAGCTCCTACCTTTTGCAAATCATGGATGAAACTGGAAAGCATTATGCTGAGTGAAATAAGCCAGGTGTTGAAGGACAAATACCATATGATCTCACCTTTAACAGGAAGCTAAACAACAAAACAAACAAGCAAGCAAAATATAACCAAAGACACCGAAATAGAGAACAGGCTGACAGTGACCAGAGGGGAGAGGGGAGGGAATTTCAGGGGAAGTAGGGGAGGGATTTAGAGGAACATATATAAAGGATACATGGACAACAACTGAGATGGGTGGAAATGGGAGGGAGGGGGGAGCACGGGGGTGGGATGAGATGGGAGTAATAGACAGAAAACTGTACTTGAAAAATAATTTTAAAAAAAGAAAACAAACAAGTGAGCAAAATAGAACCAGAGACATGGAAACAAGAAACATACTGACAGCAACCAGAGGGGAGAAGGATAAGGAGAGAAAGAAGGGTAAGGGTCTAGTCAAAGAAAATGTATAAGGGACCCATGGACATGGACAACAGGGTGGGGATTGACTACGGGAGCTGTGAGTGGGGGGTGGACAGGTTAGAGGAGAGCAATGGGGAAAAATTGGGACAAGTGTAATTAAACAACAATAAAAAATTAAATGAGTAAATACATGCCACATGCTTAGATTAATATTTTGTATATAAGATGTATGCTTCAGTGTTTGTTTTATTATTATTCCTGCACTGGCACTCTGAACCATTGGCTTGTAGTTTTCTAGAGTGTGTTCCTTTCTAGTACTTTATTTAGACATACCCAAAGTGACCAAGACCAAAAGAACTTGTTCTAAGTTCAGAGTCTCAGAACTTGTCAAAGTTTAGGAGATCACCATGATTTTAGTGTGAAGTGTAATAGGTTTATAGTTAGAAAAATTCCAAAACCCAATGGGAAGGAGGGATCAATGATATTAATGCAGCAATACAGTTAGATGCCAAGAGGCTCCCAGTTATATCCTTACCCTCTCCTCTCCCAAATAAAATGCAATGCCAAGAACAAGGGAGGACTGGGGGCCAAATGATCAACCTGGCCCCCAAATCATCTACCCACCCCAGCTCTTATATTCCATAGATCTGCCAGGATGAAAGTGAAGACACCCCTTTGTTTGTTGGCACTTGGTCTTTGCAACCTGAACTTCAATCCTGGAGAAAGTGTAGTGGGTAGAGCTGTGGAGTCATTGAAGACCCAGGTAGGACTGAGCTGCTTTTCTAGTATATTCCAAATCAGCATCATTCCACACCTATCTTCCTCAGAGACAAAAACTGTTCCAGCCCACCCATAATCACTTCAGATCACTGTCCACTGTTCTGTACTTTGCTATTTCTAATAATTTCTCTCTTTTTCTGGTCAGATTTTAGTAGGTTTGCTCATAATAAAAGGTTCATGAGTAAGGCAGGAACAGCCATGCTATCACTAGGGAACATGAAATCCAAGGAAGCAAGTATTGGATCAATAAAACTGATACCACCACACTTCCAATTTTTTCTCTGACATTTTGTTCCAGATTAGAAAGTGGTGGTGGGGTCTCTTGCAAATGGCCCTGAGTTTCCCTACAGGTCATATCCTGAATGGGAAACATGAGCAGATGACTAATTTACATTGAATTCAGATGTTCACAAAGTGGTAAATTGGGCCGTTCAGGTTGCTATGAAAACCCAGTTGTTTATGAAATAAAATGGGTAAGTACAGGAAGGGCAAAGTGATTACAGGAATCTGATTAGACAACCAGGATAGTGGTACTTAGAGGAAGAAAGGGGAGGCTTGGAACAACATTTCCATTTATCTATTTAATATTTTAAGAGATTACTGACTATATTTGCAAATAAATACTAAAGTTCACCAGCTTATAATTTTTCCTTTTCTTTCTTAGTCAGTCTATTCTCTCTCCCAGAAAGTTACATAGAGAATACAGTCAGTGATTGCCATTGGTTAGGGCTCAACTGGAAAAAACTCTGATGTGCCATGGGCAGTGAGTTTCTTAACAAGGCTGGCTTATTTCAGAGGGACAGCCCAGCAGAAAGTCAGACAGTCTTGACTTCAAGTCTTGAGTCTACCACCTAGTCTATAACCCTGGACAACTTAGTCCTCTCAACTGGTAAAAAAGGTATAGTAATGTCTACCTTATAGAGTTGTTTTAATGACTAGAGAGACACTGCAGTGATGATTATGATTACTACTACCATAATTACTATTATTGACCAGATCAAAAAGAGACTGGAGCCCTGGCTGGTGTGGCTCAGTGGATTGAGCACAGGCCTGCCAACCAAGGTGTTGCCAGTTCGATTCCCAGTCAGGGTGTGTGCCTGGGTTGCAGGCAAGGTCCCCAGAACAGAATACAACCACACATTGATGTTTCTCTCCTTCTCTTTCTCCTTCCCTTCTCCTCTCTGTAAAAATAAATAAATAAATAAAATCTTTAAAACAAGAGAGACTGGAGTTGTATTTGAGAAACCCAGAGAGGCTTTTTGATTGTCATTCCTGTAGTTTACAGAAATGTACCAAGATGTACTAAAGAACCTAGAGGCCAGGGCAACCTCTAGACATACTCAAGCTAAATACTGAAAAGTCTCTAAGGTATTTTTTTAAAAATTCACCTTTTTTTGAGCCAGTTCATGGTCCACTTCCTCCTCTCCTAGGCCAATCTCTGCCATCTCAGGTTGTTCTTTCAACTTGTTTAACAGCTCTGCCTTGGCCACAGAAATATTGTAATAAGCTGAGTAAGAGGTAGGGATCCCTGGGCCCCCATGAGGAGGTGGGAGGTGCTGAAATTCTTGTCTGTGGGAAAAAGAATGACCATTTGAACACCTCTGTTGAGAGGCTGCTGACCTTTCTTGTTTTCAGTTTCCCTATTTGTAATACAGTGGGGCCCTGCTTCACCAAAGAGTTGTAAAATAAGAAAATGATGGACCAGGAAGCAGGTTCAAATGTAAACAAACCACATAAAAGCTATCTAAAAGCCAAATCAAGGCCAATTTTAAGACCTTAAAAGGCAATTTCCTTGCCACTGACTTCTGCAACTACAGGAATTTCTTTAGAAATCATTTGGTTTGGTCATTGACATCACACTAAAATCCAGAAAAACTGACAGGCCCCTAAAGTTCTGGGCTTATCATCAATTACCCACCTTGGTTCATGGCACCGGAATATGGATCCTAAGGGAGGGGCTAGGTGGTAGGGTTGTATCTGACACCTCAGCTATCCGTTCTCTTAAGCCTGTTGACTTCCCAACTATCTATCCTGGACCCTGACCACTGCAGCTCTATTTAGTCTGCTTGCTTGCAAAAACAACACCTCCTGGCTTTCCTGAACACTGATCATTTCTTCTTTCCCAGTGGTGTAACTCCTGCTTAAAGTGGTCCCTCCATTGCAGATCTTCCACAGCAAAGAGATCACCCATGACCTTAGCAGGTAGTCACCATGTTAGAGGCTGGGGTTAGCAACCCTGCCAGGGACTTGTCACAGCCCACCATATCTCTCATGAGCTATCTTGATACTGCCTGGATTCTAGTAGGCCTTTGGCCTGAGAAGGAATAGCATCTCTCCACTTCTGGTATATCCCCAAATGCCCCAACCTCCTCTATAGTTGGACAATAAAGTGGGGAGGGAATGGAACCAGTAGCACCAAGGGGCTTGACAAGTGCAGCAGCACACCCTGTTGTCTTGGGTTCACTGAAGCCCATGGGGCAGTGGTGCTGCTTCTTGGAGCCCCAGACCATCAAAGAGAACTGCTCTTCAGGAAAGAAGTAGCTCTGGCTCCATGCTGTCTTGGGTTTGGAGTCTTCTGCCATCGAGGCTTCTGGTCTGGTATGAGGAAGGAAATAAAAATAAAACACTTCAATGTCAGAATTCAGAGACAGGGGCAAATAATTTCACCCATAATTTATTCAAGGGGGAGGCCCACCCCCTCTTTCTATATTCTTATTGCCTATCAGCCACCCCCACCTGTCAGTGTCATTGCCCCTTTGCTAACCTCTAGCTGTTTGAAAGGAAAAATAGGAAAAACTCATTAGTCATTTCTGCAGCTATTTGCAGCTCTTAGATAAAGGTCAAAAATAATGGTTGAAATGTTCCCCAGCTATTTACTAATTCATACTATGCTGTCTCGTAATTCATCACACAAAGAAACTCTGGCACACCAACATTCCTCATCCTAGATATTCATTTTACATGTAGGTTTTTAAGCTAATTACACTGATACAAGAACACTATTAGCTAACATAACACAGTGTTTACTATGTCCCAGAAGCTGTCCTATGCTGTGTGTATGTGGCAGGATGGGAGGCGGTGTAGATACAGATATAAAATTTAATGCTCATGACAACCATTGTACAGGCATCACAAGGCATTGAGAGGTAAAGTAACTTTCCCAAGGTCAATGTCAGGCCCATGATGTAGATCTAAGTGACCTAACTCCAAAATCTGTGATTTTAGTCACTATGCTATACTCCCAAAGGGACAATTTGACAGCATATAAAACTGTGCATGTAAGAAATTTTCTGACTGAACTATATCTATGTTAGCAGAGAAAAGAGAACATTCTGGAGGGCATATAATGTATAAGATAGAGAATTCCTATCTATAAGAAAAATATTTAAGGCATATGTGAGCATTCTGATGCAGGAAGTACTGGATTTAAAAAAAAAAATGTATCCCTGGCCAGGTAGCTCAGTTTGTTGGGGTGGCATCCCCATGTGACAAGGTTGCAGGTTCTATCCCCAGTCAGGGCACATGCAGGAGTCAACCAATGAATGCATATGTAAGTGGAACAACAGATAGATGTTTCTCTTTCTTCCCTTGCTATCTCTAGAATCAATCAATCAATAAATTTTTAAAAAAATATGTGGCTGTATGTCAATTATATTTTAATAAAACTGGAAAAAAAAAATATATTTTAAAAGGATGTGCTAATTAGAGACACAGTTCCCCAGCAAACAGAGCCCTGTGTACTATGTCCTAGGGTTCATTTCCTCATAATCTCCCCTAAAAAGTCAGGGTTTACAGGAGATTTGAGAACACAATCCAAATTTTATAATAGACATTGAAGACAAAATCAGATTCCTTCTACAGAACACTAAAAGGAAATGCAAAGAGTCCATAAAGCAAGCTATACCACCACCTGAATCAGTGTTATTAGACTTAACTAACACTCAATAATTCCATTAACCTGATTCTAATTGTATCCCAGAATTTCGTAACTGAATAATATGTAGGTTACAGAGATAATCTGGGTTAATTTAGATTCAAAGTATTACATGTGTACTTGCCTCTAACATTATTCTCCATTACAAAATCTTAAAGCCACTTCCTTCTGGTTAGAACCCTGTATTATCTGAGGATCTGTAATAGGTTCTTCTTGAGGAGTTCAGAAATCCTGGGATGATGTAGTGGGTATAGTGAGCCAGACTAACTGAGTTCTGGCTACCTGTGATGTTCTACAATTTACCTGTGCCTCATTCTTCTCATCTAAAAAATGTAGGAGACTAATGGTATCTGTTTCATAGGTTTGTTGTGAAGATTGAATCTATCAGTACATGAAAGTGCTTAGAACAATGCTTGGTACACGATAAGCAAGCAAAAATATTAGCTATGTTGGGATTGATGCTGTTCCTTAAATTGCCATCACTCAAAGAAGCATCTTAGTTGACTTTTTGCAGCCACAAACCAGAGATATATGCAAATAAATTCTTCCCCTGGCATTGCATAGTCATGTTTTAAAAAAATCTCTGGAACAAGTTACAAGATCTGGAACAATAGCAATTTCTTTTTTCTCTGGCCAAAGTGCCAAGGTGAATGGACACATATAAAGGAAGCAGGACCAGGAAACTGATAAGGGTACTATAACTACTATATCCCATACATATTACCCTACAGGACATGGTGGGGGAGGGGCTTGTCAAGGCCTGGCTTACTATAAGGACAAAATCTCTATGAGACAAAAATAGTGAAATAAGCATGGATGTGGGAATCAGACAAATCTGGTTTTGAATCTTTGCTGCACAATTCTGACTTATTTGGTCTCTTATTTTGTTCAGCTTTAGGTTTCTAATCTGTCAAATGAGGATAATAATGTCCCTTAGGGCTGTTAGAAGGATTAAATGAAATAATGAATATAAAATTACTAGCAGTGTCTGACACAGAGCAAATGCTTAATTCATGTTCATTCATTCATTTATTCTTTATTCTTTTTTTAGAATTTATATTTTATTTTTTATTGTTGTTCAACTACAGTTATCCCCATTTTCCCCTCACCACTCTCCCCCACCCCACCCACCTCTACCTCCCACACTCAGTCCTAACCCTCTCCTTTGGCTTTGACCATGGGTCCTTTATACATGTTCCTTGACGACCCTTTCCCTTCTTTGACCAGTTATCCCTATCCCCCCTCCCCTCTGGTGACTGTCAGTTTGTTCTATATTTCAATGTCTTTCTTCTGAATATTAAGTACTTATTATGTGTTAGGTCACCTTCCCTTCTACCTGCTGTGATAGATAACAATTATAGTCGCTTTCCACAAAATGTATTTCAATCACAATAAGGATCCTTCCCAGATAGATGGGCAGCTTAAGAAGCAGCCACTAGTTATCTGATAAGAGATTCTCACTGTTTCAGGGAATCTGGCCCTGTAAGTGCTGTGCTTGTGGCACTTTGGGCTACAAAACCTTAACTAGCTCCAGATAGCCAAGTAATGGTTTTGCCTGTCTGTAAAAGACATGATAAGAAGGTACTTCTAATATCAACAAGTCTCGGGCAGGTTCTTTCTCTAAAGGGATTTAAAGAAAGCACTTAGAGGATAGATACGTACCCCCAACCTTCACTCCCAGCAGAGAGTGGGTTGAGCTCTCCAATGGAGGACTGGCAGAGCTGAGAGCCAAAGCTCTTTTGCTTTGGAGCAAAGAAGACAACCATGCATTGTAGGGCACACATAAGAGCATTGGGACAGTGAAGAGAACAGACACTGGGAGTCCTGCAGCCAGATGACACTTCTGATTTGGCCTCCCTGATCAGGTAGGCCAAAGGTATGTAGCTCACCCTGTCAGCTACCATGTATTGCCCACTGAAGCAAATGCAAAAAGATAGGTGAAACAAGGGTGGGGGTAATGGAGAAAGTGGAAGAGGAAAACTATGTTCTTAGCCATTGTGAGGAATGATCAGGACATAAAGCACCCAACCTCCTGAACACCTTTTATGCTGGAGTGTTTGGAAGAGTTTAAAAGTCCAGGCAGGTGCTAGAGCAAATGCAGGTCACTTTGTGACCTGGCTTCTTATTCTGAAGAACAAGCATAAGAAAAGGTAAAAAAGTACCTGAACCACACACTTCCAGGAAAAGCCTAGTACAGACAACAAGGCCTTCTGGCTCAGGGGCAAGAAACTGATGCATATCTTAAAGACAAACTGGAAAATAATAAATATATTTTGATAGTGGTATTTAGGGATAAGAACACAAATAACTACAGTTAACTGAGCACCTACTATGTGCTAAGCATGGGGCTATGTCCTTTACATAGATTAACTTTATATTCACAACAACTATATGCAATAGGTATCATTATGCCCACTGTCCATGTGAGAAAAACTGGGGCTGGGAACAGTCCAAGGTCATGTAACTGGTACATGATGGAGGTTGAATTTACACCCATGCTGCCTGCCTCTTCAGGGACTTAATGACCTAATAAGCACTTACTTGGAGGGATCAGTGGTCTCCTTCTCCGATGTCCTCCAAAGCCCACCAATGCCATAATAGCAAGGTGGCTGAGCCTTCTCAGGTTGAGATCCCAAGTGGCCCCTTATTGGAGGCAGGAAATCATTGGAATGGTGAGCAAAAGACTCTTGCTCTGCTGGGAGGTTTTGTGTGCTCTGCCTCGAGACCTCCAGATGACCAAAGCCCAGAGGTTGTGGCTGCTCCAGGACTCTTTCAGTGTTGAGAGCACAGGAACCAATGATTTCTGAACTGAAATACTGGGGTGGCAGCTCTTCCTCCTCTCTTCCCTCTTCCTCCTCCTCCTCTATCCCCCCCTCCTCTTGTCCTTCATCCTCCTCCTCCTCTTCTTCTTCCTCCTCTTCCTCATCCTCTTGCTGCTGCTGTTGCTGCTTCTGTTGCTGCTGCTGCTGCTGCTGCTGCTGCTGGGCTGCACGGAAGAGCCTGTACTTCTCCCAGTTGGGAGGAGGAGGACGAGGAGGAGGAAAGGCCTTCTTCTTGGTTCCCAGAGGATCTAGCTGGGGTTCATCAACTTTGGTAAAGAGCTCCCTCCTTTGCTGCGCCCAGGCTTGAGAGCTCTGTGGCTCCAAGCTAATGTGGCTCTCTGAGAAGGCACGGCTACGCAGTGGGTGGGGCATGGAGGCCATAGAGCTCCCCTCCTCATAAACTGAAGTTTCCTCTGGTTTTTTTGAAGAGTGCTTGAAATCTCCAAGGAGGTCAAGAGAAGAGATTGCTCGGTAGCTTGACAAGTCCAGTGCTGAGTTCTCAAGGCAAGGATGGAAGGGGGTTGCCCATGAAAAGCTAGCCTTAGAATGAGCCATTTCCCTGCAAAAGAGCAGATGGGGATTGTGTAAAACAGGCAAGTTGCAGATGATCCCATATTTTTGATGACATCACTTATGTAAAATTTAAAATGGGCACAAAATGATGTAACCTATGTAGTAAATGTAATAATAGTAATATATAATGTCTTAACATATTTAATCCTCATAATAACCCTAGGAAGTTGCTATTATTATTGTCCTGACAGCTGGGGAAATTGAGGCATGGTCAGGTTAAGTAACTGTCTCAGGGCCATAAAGCTAGTTAGTGGCAGAGCTATGGTTTGAACCTGGACAATCTCTAAAGTCTGAATACACACACCACTTCAGTCTGTTTGTAACACTCAGATTGAATGTGCTATATACTTAGGCTTACAAGTCTGCTTATCTTGTTTCATCTGTTATTTTGTTTTTAATTATGAAACATTCAAATATTTATAAACATACAGAGATTGCTAAAATAAATATTCATGTTCCCACCTACTGCTCACAATAAGCACATCTTAATACTTTGCCATTCACTGATGCTTTATAATGTTTTTTAAGAAATGAAAAGTATCCTAGTTTCACTCCCCACTTCTATTCCCCTGTTGTTTCTCTAGATGCAAGCTATCTCATAAATTTGACAGGTATACATTCTGTTCATGTTCTGATACTTGTAAGAAAAAACATCAAACAGAACATTTATAAATATCTGCTATTTTGAATTTAAAATATCTCCTTCTAATATAGTTCCAGTCAGAATTCTTGATAGAAATTTTTAACTGTAGAATTTTAAAATTAGCTTGTAAAGTAAAACATGATATAATATTAAAGAGTACTTGCTACAAAAGAAATGGGGGATGAGTAAGGGGTTAAACATATTATAAAGAAATTACAGTGAAAACAGTACATTCTGATTGGTGGAACAGGAAAGAAAGCCCAGAAACAAATGAAACTATTTAAACATCATATATAATTGACCTTCCATAACACGGAGATAAAGAAAGATCATTTAATATATCTTTTTTGATGCTCACTGGGGGGCATTCTTTTCATTGTTTTAGAGAGAGAGTGAGAGAGACAAACATCAGTGTGAGAGAGAATATTGGTTGCTTCCCATAAGAGCCAGGACCAGGGATCATATGTACTGGCCAATGGGAACTGGATCTGCAACCTAGGTATGTGCCCTGACTGTGGATCGAACCTACAGCCTTTCAGTCACAGGTCAATGCTCCAACCAATTGAGCCATACCAGCCAGGCCTAATAAATCTTTTTGGAGATAACTGCAGAGCAGTAGTATTTGGAACTATACCATGATACACACACACACACACACACACCCACACACACACACACACACACATATTTCAAAATAAATTCCAGATTTAAGGGTGTATGTGTATAAAATTTAAATATATATGTTATATATGTATATAATATACATATAAGAAAAAACTTAAAATTAAATTCATTTGTGAAGAGAAATAACATTCTCATCTTATAAGCAATAGAAGAAAATATCAAAGGGAAAGGAGTCCAGGTTTATTTCAAAATGTATAAAAATATTTACAAAAAGTCAAACTTGTATATGCATATGATGTATATATACATATTATATTTATACATAATAAAGAGTCACCAAAGTCAGAGGACATCTATTAAGCTCATAAAGCCAAAAGATCTGGTTTCCTGCTGTAGCCTGTGAGCAATAAGCATCATTCTAAATACTGCCTAGTGGTAGGAAATTCCAGCAGTTCAATCAAATCATCAGACAGAATATCCATTCAATAGTCATGATAAATACTGAGAACATTTCTTTAATAATTTACATAATGGCAGCCAAGCTCAGATAGAATGGAATGCAAAAATATCCTTCACTCCCCTCATCTCCAATCCCCACCCTAGCTAGTTCATCAGTCACATAGATCAAAAATTTATATCCACACATTCCCCACTCTCTTCTCATTTAGGCCTTATCCCACCTACAACTTATTTAGATTAAAACAATCTCTTGTGTACAAACTGTTCCATCTGGCATTTTCCCCTCATGAAATAAACAAAAAAAACCAAGGTGGTAGGCAGAGAAGACTATCCTGACCTTATCTAAAATAGAGATGACATACTTAATTTTCCTTTTTCTATTTTGTTCTTTCTCAGAGGATACATCATGACCTGAGACTCTGTTACATACTTATTTTCACTTGTTTATTCTGTGGTCCAATCTCTAACTCAAATATAAGGTCCACACCTGCACAAATCTCATGTGTTTCATTCATCTGGTATCTAGTGCCTAGCACACAGTAGGCATTCAATAAATACTTGTTTAATAAACCAATTAATGCTAAAATGGGGGAAAAACAGGGGCCATGATGTTCATATCCTTAAAAAGTTGAATTAAAGGCAAAAAACAATAAAGACAAAAAAGGGCACTATAATATTAACAATTAGAATAGATGATGGAGATCTAACTACTCTGAATCTTTACATACCAAATAACAGAGCATGAAAATTTCTAAAGCACTTGAACAAGAATTAAATTAAAAAATTTAAAAAAAGAACACACACACAAAAAAAAAAGAAAAGAAAATTTCTAAAGCAAGTCAAGGGGATGTAAAGTAAAACATAGGGAATATAGTCAATAACATGTTAACAACTAGGTATGGTGCCAGGTGGGTACTAATCTTATCTGGGCATTTACTTCATAAGTGATATAAATATCTAATCACTATGTTGGACACCTGAAACTAATATAATAGCATGTCAACTATAACTGAAAAAAATTACTGGAAATTTCCTAAAACAAAATCTATAGAAAATGCAAAGGTAGAAAAAAAGCAGAAACAAAACATGACATTGTTTCAGCTGATGACAGATTTCACAGTCAAAAACTAATGGAGCCCTGACTGGCATGGCTCAGTTGGTTGAGCGTTGTTCCGCAAAGCAAAAGGTCAATGATTAGATTCCAGGTCAGGGCACATGCCTGTGTTGTGAGCTGGTCCTCAGTAGGGGCACATATGAGAGACAATCGATCTGTGTTTCTCTCACACATCAATGTTCCTCTCTCTCTCTCTCCCCCCTTCCCTAAAAATAATAAATAAAAAAATAAAAAGTAATGGAAAAATCTAAATTTATTCATATACTAAAAATTGACTACTTTTTAAGGGCCCATGAACAATTTAAGAAATTGATTATATATTAACCTAAAAAGTAGAGTAGTACAGAGAACAGTATCTAGTCATAATTTAGTAACACTTTAACAACAAAAATGAAAAACAAAAAAAAAATCCAGCATAAAAAATTAAAGGGAAAATATTTTCTACTCTAGTCAAAGAGGAGATCTAGTTTGAAACTGTAGAATACCTTGAAAATAACAACAATGAAAATATGAGAAGCTATAGAGGATATGGTTGATTAAAACAGTGGTAATAGGAAAAATTATAGAACAAAAATTTAAATAAATGAATTAAGCATTAAACAAAAAAGGTTAAGAAAAGAGGCACAAAAATAGACCTAAGCAAAGCAGAAAGCAAACTCACGGCACCAATCAATACACTGGAAAACAAATGACAGAACAAAAAATTAAAGCTAAAATCTAGTTCTTTACATGAAAATTAAAATAAGACAGATAGACCACTTGCTAATCTAATTAAAAACCCAAATGCAAAAAAAATATATAGAAGAATGAGGTTATCTAAACCCACCATTACCATAGAAAAAATGTTGATAAATTTGACCAAAAATTAAAAGCACACTCACATGCTCTTGTGTTAATTCTAACCTTCAAGGAACAGACAACCCCAATGCTATTTATGCTTCCTAGGCTCTGGAATCTAGAGAATAGAGCATTTAGAAAAGAATCCTCCAAAGTGTCAATACCAAAACCCATAAAGATACATAAAGGAAAACTAGAGACCATTCTAATATAAAAATACTAATGTATTTTTTTTGCATTTAAAAACATGTCAGGACATTAGTACATACAAGGAATTTATTAATAAACTCCAGCATATACTGATGGCACATACTTAAAAAATTCTTTTGGAGAAGGGTGGATAATTCAAAAGATTGGAAACCACTAGTGTGGGAGAGTCATTCCTAACCAAAGTGGCTCCTAATCAGAATTACCTAGAGAAATTGTTTAAAACGCAATCCATGGATCTCAGCCCCAGAAACTGGAACTTAGTACTTCTGGTGGGGTCCAGGAACCCATATTTTAACAATTGGCCCAAGGGATTATAATACAAGTGGCTCAGGAACCATACTACGGAAATAAAGGGCCAGGATAAAAAGAATATATGAGTGTTGTGGTTTAGGGAATGAGGTTTGAAGACAGAGTTAGATTAGTTTTCAGTCTATACAGCCTTTTGTTCCAGTTAGATTAGTTTTCAGTCTATACAGCCTTTCTTCTACCTCTTGCCACACACATTCCTACCTTATATCCCTGCCTTTCTCCTTCTTTCCCATCTTCATTTGCAATCTCCAACTGATAAAATGCAGGCAGTGACAGCAACATCTCCAAAAGCCTCATTTAGGCCATTGTCCCACAGCTATGGTAAGAAGAACCCTGCTTCATGACAGTAATCCAATTTTCTACTCTCTCTTTTTTCCCTAGCCAGGGCACTGTAAAAGCAATAGAGCAGAGTGGGAAGAACACATTGTCAGACTTGGGTCTAAATTCCAGCAAAATTTTAAAATCTGGTACTATAACTCAAAAGCCATACAATCGTGAGTAGAGTATTTAATTTACCTCAGTTTCGGTAAAATGTCTATCTTACAAAGCTGTTGTGAAGCTTAACTATATAAAAAGAACCTAGCAACAGAGAACAGACTGATAGTTCTCAGGGTAGGGGGCTGGGGGGCTGGGTGAAAAAGGTGAAGGGATTAAGCAAAAACCAAAACAAAACAAACTTCATACACACAGATAACAGTATGGTGATTACCAGGGAGGAAGAAGTAGGGGAGGTAGAAGAGGGTAAAGGGGGAATATATGGAAACAGAAGGAGACTTGACTTGGGGTGGTGAACATACAATACAATGTACAGATGATGTGTTATAGAATTGTATACCTGAATCCTATATAATTGTATTTACCAATGCCAGCCCAATGAATTCAATTAAAAATAAAATAAATAAAAATAAAAATAAGAAAAGAACATAGCAAAGATGTTTGGTACATGAAAGGTGATTAATAAGTGGCAGGACTATGTTTATTGTTAGAGTGAAATCCCTTACTCAGAACCACTGCATATGGTTGTACAAGTTATGCAGTGTACAACCTTCACTGCTGTATGCTTCAGCCTTGTTCTTTGTTCCCATTAAAAGACTTGGACTACATGCCCCTCTGGTTAATATTCAGACCTGCTTAATTGCTGAAAAATCAGGAGATCTTGGATCCCAGCTCAGCCACATAGCTGCCTAGCCAGGAAGCCCTGGCTAACCAAGGATTTTAATCCTGGGGTCATTTACTCACTCTTCCCATCCGTTAAAGAGGAAAGATAATAAAAGACAAGTTTAGGCTCAACTGCAGAGAGAAGATCAAAAGGACAAGGTATTCTAAGTTGTCTTGTTTAGGTACTAATCACTAAATCAGTCTTACAGAACTTACCTCTAGGTAGCCAACTCCAGAATCAGTTGGAAGAAAAGAGAATGCCCTTTTAGGGACATTTGGTACAGTGATTCATGACACCGTGGTCCTACCTGGAGGCACTGGGCTCCAAGGCAACCTGGAACTTGCTATTCTCTATATCAATTCTTTTTTTAGAAGCACTGCCTTCCCACTTACACAAGTTGTGTAGGACCAGCCTCATCCTTGCAGAGATACTTATATCAGGGGAACAGAGTAAGCAGGACTCCAGAAAGGGGAAGAACTGCCCTTAATGGGATCAGCTGGACCAATGGATATACAAGTCATTCCAAACTGTCACTGAATATTACATTGTGCAAAAGAAAAAAAAAAAAAAACAATATAGCCCTTGCCTTTCCAGCACTAACAGGTGAAGCAAACTGGTGAATAGGAGGCTTCCACCGAAGTATCAGACTGATGATACTGGCCTCTAGAGGTCCTATTTTCAAAGGGCTCAAGTCCCCTATATGCACAGAAATCTACAATTCTACTTTGGGATCAAGTGGAGGACAATGAGCTTTATTAACAGAACAGCACTACTGTTTCTTACTTCTTACTATATGTTAGGAACTGTTTTAGGCACTTCCATATATGCGTTCTATTAATCTTCACACCAACCTCTTGAAGTAAGTACCATTATTGCCAGTTTGCAGAAGAGGATCCTGAGGCTTAGAAAGGATATATCACTTCCCTAACTAATAAGATGAAGTAGTGTCCAAACTGAAACTTCTTGCTTAATTTTACTCCATGGGACAATCCCACTGAAGCAAGGGCTCCTGGGGAGGGGCAAAAAGTACTTACACTACGTTCATCCCCAAGTGTCCATGAAGACTTTAGCTCCTTGCTGAAGACACAGGAGAAAGCATGAAGTCTAAGTATGAGAAAGAGCTTTATTGACACAAACAAGGAGACTACATCTCAAAAACAAAAGTAAATTGCCGACCCAGTTCTGGGTTGTTCTCTTTTCCTCTTGGTACAGGTTATCTTATCTTCTGATGAATAGATTTTTCCTTTTTTGTTAAAATCTTTTATTTTTGCCCAATAGTAATAGAAAATGAAAACCAAAAAAGCCCCCCCTGCCTCCTCCTTCACCTTTTTGAAGTTTTCTTGTTTGGAAATTTTATTTTTAAACTCCCCACAATAGCCTGTCATTCCAGCATCTCAGCAGCAAGAGTGCACAGATCCAGCCTCTCTCTCCTTTCCCTTTCCTCAGCAGCCAAAAGATAAGACTGCTCCAAGAGAAACAGCCACTCCCAGGTTATTACTGAAGGAAATACTTGCAAGATCCAGGAAGTGAGACACAAGAAGGCTATACAGGGAGGGGAGAAGGGTTCAGATGGTTTGTTGTTACCACCCTTCTCTGCTGCTAGGTTCACATAACTTCAAGTAAAGAACAATTAGTCTGGTAAAAACCAATGCACATAGTAGAACTGGCCCTGAGGCTCCTATAGCCTGTGGGAGGTTGGCACAGTGTCTTTTGAAGACATCTGAGAAGTCCTTGATTTATTTGGGCTGTTCTGTGTGAAGCTTAGCTCCCTCTCTCCAAAGACTCCAGGTCTTCCTGGAGGTCTTCTAAGGTCTTCCCATTAGTCCCTGGACCTTATAAAGTGTCATCCATGGTGAAAGGGGTGTTAATAATCGCTCTTGTTTACTGAAATTCCATCATATGTCAGGTATGGGGCTGCACACTTGACAGATTTGATCTCATTCAACTCTTGAGGCAATCTTCTGGTCTGAGTATTGTCTTCTTCATGTTACAAATGAGGCTCAGAAAGGTTAGATAACTGAATGAACAGAGAGTAAGTGACCAGGAGAAGTTACAACTAAGGTCCATCAGACTCCAATGCCCATGTCTTGGCCAGCACAACATGCTGCCTCACCAATGTTTTAATAAAAGACATTTTAGGAGCACATAATACATTGCCAACGAGCCAGGAAGGTTTTTATTCACAAGAACAGTTTAGCTCAGTATCTGGCTAACCAAAATTATTTTTTTAAGATTTTATTTATTTATCTTTAGAGAAGAAGGGAAGGAGAGAAGGAGAGAAATGAAACATCAATGTATGGTTGCCTCTCATGCATCCCCCACTGGGAACTGGCCTGCAACCCAGGCATGTGCCCTGACTGGGAATCGAACCACAATCATCTGATTCGCAGGCCCACGCTCAATCCACTGAGCCATACCAGCCAGGGCTGGCTAGCCAAAATTATTAAACCTCTCTTCTCTAATATTCAGTGGTTCTGAAACTTAAGCATGTATTATAACCACCTGGAGGGCTTATTAAAATACAGCTTGCTAGATGCTACCCCTAGATTTTTGATTTAGTAGGTATGGGAGGCAGTGGAGAATTTTTACTTCTAACAGTTTCCCAGATGATGATGGTGCTATAGGGCTGGGATCATACTTTGAGATCCACTGCTCTAATCAGTCATTATCTAACAGGGGTTTCCAACCTTTTGGCATCTGTGGCCACACTGGAAGAAGAAGAGTTGTCTTGGGCCCCACACTAAATACATTGCAACACATAATCACAAAAAAATTCATAATGTTTTAAGTAAACTTACAATTTTGTATGGGGCTGCATTCATAGCCATGCTGGACCACATGTGGCCCACGGGCCATGGGTTACACACTCCTGATACCAGTTTCCCAACTCACCACGGTATTTTAAGAGGTATAAAGCCATTAAAACATTTCTCAAAATAAAGCGCATTTAAATTAACGATATACATACCACCCATGTGATAAGTGGGATAAAGACTTACAAAATAAAATAATGGGCATACTGGACCTCCAAAAAGCTCTGGGAATCCAGATACTATTTAAAGAAATCTGGTGCCCTACCATGGTTAAACAATGGACAGGCCTGAGGGAATGAGCAAGTTTTGTCTGTTTGAGCCCGTATATATACCAGACATTAACTTACTGAATTTCAAAGATCCAGAATACAATGAAACAGAGTTAATATCAAAGTTATAAAGTTATAAATAATTCTGTATCAGTTTAAAAGGCATCTTAGGTGCTTAATTATGAATGACAATTATTATTATAGAGAAGTTCTTTGACACACATATATTAAACACAAATGTTCTATTGCTTTGAAAGTAACCATAAAGATTCATGAAATGTAGTAACTGCTTATTGTGCAAAAGGTATGAATTTGACTTTGCAAGGCATCACAATACTGGTTTGTAGAGCAAGGCACCCAGCAAAGGAGGGACTCTACCTTAGTCAATCACTTGGCACTCTCATCTCCATGTAGCTTGATGGGTCTCTATTTGTTGTCAAGGCAGATATGTGAAGTAATCATGGTAGAGAGAAAATATGCTTCTTTGTTAATAATGACACCAAAATGCAACTCTCTGTAAACTAGTTCTGTTGATGACAGTGAGCAGAAATGGAAAAGTCTTAAAAAAGTGATGTTTCTGAGCCAGATAATAAAATATCGGTGGTGGTAGTGGCAAGGGGGTTTTATGTTGCAGTGGCGACACGTAATCACAAATTTTTTTGTGATTACGTGTTGCAATGTATTTAGTGTGGGGCCCAAGACAACTCTTCTTCTTCCAGTGTGGCCACAGATGCCAAAAGGTTGGAAACCCCTGTTAGATAATGACTGATTAGAGCAGTGGATCTCAAAGTATGATCCCAGCCCTATAGCACCATCATCATCTGGGAAACTGTTAGAAGTAAAAATTCTCCACTGCCTCCCATACCATTAATATAGCCATTAATGGCTATATTCTATTCCATCATGATTATATATTAAATTGGCAAATCTTTTTCATGATTATAAATAGCACTACCATCACATCTTTAAACGAATTATTTTTCCTTTTCAGATTATTTCCTTGAGGGTATACTGGGTCAAAGAATATGAACACTTTTGTAACTCTTGTCATTTATTTCTAGATTGCCCTCTAGGAAAACAACCAATTTATACTACTCCCAGAAACATACTGTTTCCTTACAGCCTTGCCAAGACAGCGTTTTGTTACCCTATCTGTTTATAATTTCTGTTTATCATTTCTATTAATTGTTGATAGCTCAATAAGCAGGTTGTGATACATTGAAGCTGTTTTTATTTGCATTTTTTAAATGCTAGGGAAGTTGTTCTTTTCCATGCAATGATTTTACTGCCTTTATTTCCTTATGCATAAATTGCCCATTCATTTTCCTTGCCCTTTTATGAAGCTGAATCTGAAAACTGACATTCAATATCTGTAACCATTCTTTATATATTTTGAACAGCCAATTGTTATCAGTAATGGTGACCCTAGACAATTTCCTCATTCTGTTGTTTTCCTTTTTATTACATTTTCTGTACAAAGTATCCCCCCAACTTTAATATATTTGAAACCATCCATCTTGTCTCTGACAATATCCTCCACTTAACAGACACAAATTTACCTTCCATTCATAGCTGAAATAAATATGCCATTCCACTGGTCTGTTTTCTAGAATCTACTACAACACACTGTATGTACTACTGATCTAATTATTCTCCATACTGGTACCTAGGATTCCCAACATTTTTAATAGAAAGAGTGATTACTTTCTTCAGTTCAGAGTTGCTTCCACTGTGCTCTATATTCTTAGAATAGCTTAATCTGTTTCTAGAATCCCTTTTTTTCAAATTTCACTGTTTGACTTTATTTTAACCCACTATCATATGGTTTGGGTAATTGTCACTTTACAATCAGCTTTAAAATCTGATAGGGTAAGTGTACCATTATTACCTTTTTAAATAAATGTATTATATGGTATTCTTACCCAGTTATTCTTCCATATAAATTTCTCTATGAATTTGTTAAGTTCTATAAAGTATACCAGAGTGACTCTAATTGGTAGTGCATTATATCTACATATTCACTTAGGGAGTATTGCAAACATTATCATATGTAGTCTTCCCAAACTGAAGCAGAGTATAGTTGTGTGTTTATTTATGTCATTATTTCTCCAACTAAGAGTTATAATATTCCTTGAACAAGTTTTGTGTGCTCAGAAGTAAATTAATACCCAAGTATTTAAATTCACTTTGTCATACTTTTGATAAATCCTTCCATACCTCTGAAGGTTGCATTCTTCTTAGGTGGAAAAGCCTTCCTGAAAAGTGTATTCTTCCTAATGAAATGAAATTCAACTCTGAATTATTCATTTTCTCTCATTCAATAAGCAAATAGGAAATATACTGGAAATGTACTGGATATTTCAACTCTGTTCATGATGTGGTATGACAAAGGTAAGGAACAGAGCCACTCCTAAACTGAGAATTAAAAAACCTGGGTTACATATACATTGCGAAATATTTGTTTTAGTTCTGCGAAATACATCATTGTATTTGATAGAAATTGCATTGAATCTATAGATGCTTTCAAAAATTTATATGGAATGACAAAAGGCCCCACATAGCAATAGTGATCCTGAGAAAGAAGAACAAAGTTGGAGGAATCACACTACCTAATATCAAATTATATAACAAGGCCATAGTAATCAAAACAGCCTGGTACTGGCATAAAAATAGACACATAGGTCAATGGAGCAGAATAGAGAGCCCAGCAATAAACCCACAGCTTTAGAGTCAATCGATATTTGACAGAGGAAGCAAGCACATACAATGGGCTAAAGATAGTTTATTCAATAAATGGTGTTGGGAAAATTAGACAGATTTATGCAGAAGAGTGAAACTAGACCACCTTCTTATACCACGTATAAGAATAAATTCAAATGGATTAAAGACTTAAATGTTAGACCCCAAACCATAAAAATTGTAGAAAAATTAGGCAGCAAAATCTCAGACACTGCTCATAGCAATATTATATTGGATATATATCTCTGGGCAAGGGAAACAAAAGGAAAAATAAACAAATGGGACATCATCAAACTAAAAAGTTTCTGTACAGCAAAGGAAATCATCAATAAAATAAAAAGACAACCCACAGAATGGGAGAACATAGTCACTGATACATCTGATAAGGGGTTAATACCCAAATTTATAAAGACCTTACAAAACTCAACACCACAAAAACAAACAACCCAATTAAAAATAGGAAAAGTATTAGAATAGACACTTCTCCAAAAAAGGACATACAGATGGCCAACAGACATGAAAAGATGCTCAATGTCACTAATCATCAGAGAAATGCAAATAAAAACCACAACAAGATACCACCTCATACATGTCAGAATGGCTACTATCAATAAATCAACAAATGAGTGCTAGCAAGGATATGGCAAAAGAGGAACTCTTTTGCACTGTTGGTTGGACTACAGACTGGTACAAAAAAACAAGGAAAGCAATATGAAGATACCTCAAAAAGTTAAAATGGATCTGCCTTTTGACCTAGCTATCCCACTTCTGGGAATATACCCAAAGGACCCAAAACACTAATTTGAAAGAACATAAGCACCACTATGTTCATTGCAGTGTTATTTACAATCGCCAAGATATGGAAGCAGCTCAAATATCCATTAGTAGATGAGTAGATAAAACAATTATAGGATATTTACACAGTGGAATACTATTTGGCTGTAGAAAAGAAGAAAATTTTACCTTTGTGACAGTATGGATGGACTTGAAGAACATTATGCTAAGTGAAATGAGCCAGTCAGAGCAAAAAAAATACCATATGATTCCACTCATGTGTGAAATCTAGTGAACAAACTGAACTAAACAAGAAAAATAGACAGACTCACAGATACAGAGCAGGATGACAGCTAAGTGGGGGAGGATAGGGGATGAAGAGATTGAACAAAAAGGAAAAAGGACTCATAGACATGGACAACAATGTGTTGATTGATGGGGTGGAGTTGGTATAAGGAGACAAAATGGTAATAGAAAAAATACAATAAACAGTAAAAAATAAAAACACATTAAATAAAAAATAGAAAAAACTGGGTAGTAGTTTGTCAAATACTTGTCATTTAATCTCAGAAGTAATGGCCTCTGGAGTCAGATGCATGTTAGACCTTGGGCAAAGTGACTTTATCTGTGAATAAGTTTCCTCATCTTTAAAATTGGGTCCATACACTTCTGGCCAAGATGAAGGCATAGGTAGAAACAATGTGCCTCCTTGTACAACCAAAATAAGGACAACAACAATTTAGAAAGAAGATAACAACCAGAACTGACAGAAAATTGAACTGTATGGAAGTCAGACAGTCAAGGAGTTGAAATAGACTTATTTATTCAGACTGGTAGGTGGGGCAGGGTTGAGAGGCTGAGCAGAGAGGGATTGAGGTACAAGAAGTGGGGACAATGGGCACACAAGGCACCCTGGGCACCCAAGCCGGCAGTGGGTGGACCCCGGGCGCTCCTGTGGTGGCTGGCAGACCCCAGGCTCGGGATGGCAATGCACAGACCCAGTGAGGTGCTGATTGTGAAGTGAGACACTGCGCGCAAGGCAGCTGGCTGACCTGGTGGCGAACCCATATTCACGTGCAGATAAACCAGATGAAACTGGAGAGTGAGACAGACCGGGCAACCCAGTGTCCCAGAACTGGGAAATAAATCCTCAAAACACCAATTGAAAACACCTGTAGGGGTTGGGGTGCCAGGAGTGACTCCCAGCCTCACAGAAGAGTTCATTATAGAGACTCACAAGGTCCTATAACATACACAAGCCCACCCACATGGGAATGAGCACCAGAAAAAAGCCCAGTTTGCTTGGGGGGAGTAGCAGAAGGGACTTAGGCCTGACAGAAAGTGGAGCAAGCACCATTGTTCCCTCTCTGACCCTGCCTGCACATACAGTGTCACAATCCAGTAACTGGGTTGCTCCACCCTGGTGAACACCTAAGGCTCTGCCCCTCATATGTAACAGGTGTGACCTGACCAAAAAATGGCCCAAACAGAAGAACAGATCAAAGCTCCACAGCAAATACAACTAAGCAACCAAGAGATAGCCAACCAATCAGATGCACAAGTCAAAGCACTGGTGATGAGGATGCTCACAGAATTGGTTTCATTTGGTCACAAATTAGATGAAAAAATGAATGCTACACTAAGTGAAATAAGTAAAATGCACAGGGAACCAATAGTCATGGGAAGAAAACTGGGACTCAAATCAATGGAGTGGACCACAAGGAAGAAAGAAACAACCAAACAAAGAATGAAGAAACAAGAAATTTACAAAATGAGGAGAGGCTGAGAAACCTCCAGGACATATTTAAATGTTCTAACATCCAAATTATTGGGGTATCAGAAGGGGAAGGGGAAGAGCAACAAGTGAAAGAGTTATTTGAACAAATAATAAAGGAGAACTTCTCCAAACTAGCAAAGGAAATAGACTTCCAGGAAGTCCAGGAAGGTCAGAGAGTGCCAAAGAAGTTGGACCCAAGGAGGAACACATCAAGGTACATCATAATTACATTAGCACAGATAAAAATGGAGGAGAGAATTCTACAAGTAGCAAGGGCAAGGAGACAGTTACCTACAAAGGAGTTCCCATCAGACTGTCAGCTAATTTCTCACAAGAGATCTTGCAGGCAAGAAGGGGCTGGAAAGAAGTATTTGAAGTCATGAAAGGCAAGGACCTACATCCAAAATTGCTCTATCCAGCAAAGCTTTCATTTAGAATAGAAGGACAGGTACAGTGCTTCTCAGATAAGTCAAGTTCAAGGAGTTCATCATCATCAAGCCCTTATTATATGAAATGTTAAAGGGACTTATCTAAGAAAAAGAAGATAAAAAATATGAACATTAAAATGACAACAAACTCACAGTTATTAACAACCACACCTAAAACAAAAGCAAACTAAGCCAACAACTAGAACAGGAATAGAATCGCAGAAATGGAGATCACATGGAGGGTTAGCAATAGGGGAGTGGGAGGAAGAAAGTGGGGGAAAAGGTACAGATTATAAGTATCATAAATGGTAGGTAGAAACTAGACAGGGCGAGGGCAAGAATAGTATGGGAAATGTAGAAGCTAAAGAACTTAAGACACATGGACATGAACTAAAGGGGGAGAATGTGGGTGGGAGAGAGTGTGCAGAGTAGAGGAGAATGAAGGTGGGGAAATGAGACAACTGTAATAGTATAATCAATAAAATATATTAAAAATAAAATAAAATAAAAATGGGTCAATAAATAGTAAGTATCTCATGGAGCCATGATAAGTAATACATGAAATAATTTATGGGAATGCTTATAGTAGTGCCTGACACATAATAAACACTTAATAAATGTTAGCTATTATACCTTTTGTTATTGTTGTTAATAATAGTATAATACCTTTCCCGAGCCTCAGCTTCCTTTCATTCTCAGTCAAATGGGAATGATAGGCTTAACCACAGAAGGGTTATTGTGAGGATTAACTGTGGTAATGTGCATAAAAATACCCAACACACTCTAAAGGTTTGTCCAAAGTGGAAAAATGGAAAGGATCACAAGGAGGCAATCATAGGTACAGAAACCAAAAGTGATAACCTAGAAAATACTTTCTTTTGGCTTTTAAATACATCAAACTTATGTGGCTTTTTCTCCTGGCACATCTACTTGCTAATTTCCCCCCTCCTGCTAGTTTCAAAATGCATTAGAGTTCTCTGTACACAAACCAAATAACAGTGGAAGGAGAAAACCAAAAGTGTAACTACATGGAATTAAAATTTGTTGCAGGCTAACAGGCAAACAGAGTGGCTAAACAATGTACATTTGATTTTCCCACCTACACCCATCATTCCTGTTGTGACAGAAATGACCTAAGAAAAGCTTCTGCACAGCTAAAGAAATCATCATAAAAATGAAAAGGGAACCAACACTAAACATATTTGTCAATGATACTTTGGACAATGATACTCTAAAATATATAAAGAACTCATATGCCCCAACACCAGGAACACAAACAATCCAATTTAACAATGGGCAAAGGACCTCAACAGACACTTCTCCAACAAGGACACACAGATGGCCCATAGACATGTAAAAGGGTGCTCAGCATCACTAGCCTTCAGAGAGATGCAAATTAAAACCACAATGAGATACCACTTCATAGCAGTGAGAATGGCCATCATAAACATATCAACAAACAAGTGCTGGAGTAATTGTGGAGAAAAGGGAACACTAGTGCACTGTTGGTGGGAACTCAGACTGGTACAGCTGCTATGGAAAATAATATGGAATTTCCTCAGAAAATAAAAATGGAACTGCCTCGTGATCCAGCAATCCCACTGCTGGGATTATATCCTAAGAGTCCTGAAACACCAATTCAGAAGAACCTAAGCACCTCAATATTTATAGCAGCATTATTTACAATAGCCAGGTGCTGGAAACAGCTTAAGTGCCCATCACTAAATGAGTGGATCCAAAAACTGTGGTACATTTACACAATGGAATACCATGCATCAGAAAGAAAGAAGGGACTCCTACCTTTCACAACAGTATGGATGGAACTGGAGAGTATTAAATATGCTAAGTGAAATAAGCCAGGCAGTGAAAGACAAATACCATATGATCTCACCTATAAGTGGAACCTAATGAACAAAAACAAATTAATGAACAAAATAGAACCAGAGGCATGAAAACAAGGAAAAGACAGACTGATAGTGACCAGAGGGGTCGGGGGTAAGGGAGGAAAGAAAGGGAAGGGTCTAGTGAAAGAACATGTATAAAGGACCCACAGACATGGACAACTGTGTGGGAATTGACTGTGGGAGTGGGTGTGGGCGGGACAGGGGAGAGCAATGGGGTAAATAGTGGGAGAACTGTAATTGAACAACAATGAAAAAAAGAAATGTTAAAATGTGTATATGTGGGGTAAGGGAGTGGAAACTACATCAGGATTTCTCCTCTTAAATGTCATCTCAGACCTTGACCTTTCCTAGGCCTTATCATCTTCCCTGAGTTCATAAACTGATCTGCAGTATCAATACTCCCTCCCTTTCCATTGGCTTCTCCTTTATGTTCTTAAACTTAAATCAGTTTCCCAAATCCTGAGCAAATCTTCATTCAAATAAGTGGTTCTCATAGTTAGCTTTTCAAATCACAATTGCCTGGAAAGCTTGTTACAATGTAGATCCCTGAGCAATATCCCAGTTTCTGATTCAGGAGGTCTAATAGAGGCCTAAAAATTTGTTTGCATTTTCTGTTCTTATATAAAACTTAAGTTGCTAGTCCTAGGACCACAATCTGAGAACCACTAACTTAAACCCTTTGCCCTCTCTATCTACCATCCAATTTTCTCCTTCCGTCCCATAGCCAACAACTTCTTTAAAAACATTTTTAATGTCTTAAAACATTCTTCTTTTAAAATACTTTTTAAATCACACAGTAATACGAACACATAATCAAGGTATTAAAATTAATGAAAAGAAACTGAAATCTTCCTATGTTGCTAGAGGAAATAAAAATGGTATACAGCCCTGGCTGGTGTGGCTCAGTTGGTTGGAGCATTGTCCCATAACCAAAAGGTTGCAGGTTTGATTCCTGGTCAGGGAACATACCTATGTTGCAGGTTTGGTCCCCAGGCCAGGAACATAATGATCCCTGGTCTGGGCACTTATGGGAGGCAACCAATCAATGCTTATCTCTTGCATCAATATTTTTCTCCCTCCCTTCCTCTCTATAAGGCCATGAAAAAAATGTCCTTGGATGAGGCTAAAAAGTTGTTTTAAATGGTATACATAGCTACTTTGAAAAAAAGTTAGGCAGTTCCTCAAAAAGTCAATAGAATTACCATATGGTTCAGAAATTCCACTTCTAATTATATTCCTAAGAGAACTGAAAACATATGTCCACACAGAAACTTGTACACAAATGCTCATAGCAGCATTATTCACAATAGCTAAAAAGTGAAAACCACCCAAATGTCCACTAATGTGTGAATGGATAAATAAAATGTGTTATATCCATACAGTAGAATATTATTTGGCAAGAAGACAGAATGAAATAGTGATACATGCTACAACATAATGAAAGAAGCCAGATGCAGAAGCCCACATATTGTATGATTTCATTTATATGAAATGTCCAGAATAGGCAAATCCCTAGAAACAGAAAATAGATTAGTGGGTGTTTATAGTTGAAGGTGGGAATAAGGAATGACTGCAAATAGGCACAAAAGATCTTTTTAGGAAGACAGACATGTTTTTAAAATTGGATTGTAGTGATGATTGCACCACACTGTAAATTTAGCAAAACTCATTGAACCATACACTTAAAACCAGTGAATTTATGATGAATAAAGCTGTGACCACTTCTCCATGCACCTCCCTTTGAGACTATCATGCCATCTACTTTTTATGCCCACCACTTTACTAAGTTTGATTTTTTGAGGGTCACTTGTGATTCCAAATTATCAAAGCCAGTAGCAGTCCTCTTCTTATCCTCTGTGATGGTGCACTGGCATATTTCTTCTACCACTATAGCCGCTTGCTCCTTTGGTTTCCTTGATGGTTCTTCTTCCTCATTCCACCCCATGTTGGGTGATCAGTAAGTCTCCTTTGAGGTATCCATTTGTCTCCCTCTCTAACTTCAAATTCAACATATCTCTACTTGAACTTATCATCTCCTCCAAACCAGCTCCCCTTCTCATCTGCCCTAGCTATGCCAATAAGTTTCTCCAAGTCACCAGGCTTTGAAATTACTCTTGACTTATCTCCTTTCTTTCCTGAATTCCAATCACCAAGTTCTCTCTACTTTTCTTTAAGTTCTCCCTACTTTTCTTTCAAAAGGTGTCACATATTTGTGAGCAGATAATCTAAACAGGACACATGAGAAGCAATGCAAATATCAAATAAACACATGAAAAAATTTCAAACTAGAATAATCAAAGTAAGCAAATTAAAATTATAATAGGTATCATTTACATCCATTGCATTAGAAAAAGAAAATTTTCTGTGATGGCAAGATTTTGGTCAACTGGTATCCTCATAAATTGCCGGCAGCATTGTAAACCACCTCCTAGCAAAGCTGTTTGGTGAAACAATAAGAATGTTCATATTCTTTCAAACTGTGATCCCAACTCTAATAATTATTTTAATGAGATAATTCAAAATGAGAAAAAGATTATACCTATACAGATTTTCTGCAGCATTATTTTATAATAGCAAGAAATTGGAAATAATCTAGTTATCCAAAAATTTGGGAATGATTAAGCAAATTAAAGCACATTAAGCTAGTTAAATATTATGCAGCCATTACAATTTGTAACTATCGAGGAAGCCTGTACAGCAACATTCAAACTGTTCACCAAATAATGCTTAGTGGGGGAAAAAAACAGGATAAAAAATCACATTTACATAGTTATTTAACCATGCCAAAATATCTCTATACCTATAGCTAAAAGTTGGCAGAGAAATGAAAACATTCAGGGTGTTAGGATGGTAGGACTAAAGCTACTTGTTCTTCTGTTTTTAATTTCCCCACAAATATTATACACATTTATCTATTTTTTCTACACCACCCCCACCTCAACCCAGAGCCACACTCTTTCATGCCTGGATTACTGCCCATGACTGGCCTCTCTTCAACCCATCTAGGCTGCAAATGCTGCCAAGTTTTCTAAAGTGCCACATTTACTGTGTCAGTTACCTGATCGATAACCTTTAATTGCTTCGATGTTTGTGATCCTATGTAGTTTTTTTTAAAGATTTTATTTATTTATCTTTAGAGGGGAAGGGAAAGAGAGAGGGAGAGAAATATCAATGTATGTTTGCCTCTCGTGGGTCCCCCACCGGGAACTGGCCTGCAACACAGGCATGTGCCCTGACTGGGAATCGAACCACAATTGTGTGGTTCACAGGCCCATGCTCAATCCACTGAGCTACACCAGCCAGGGCTTATGTAGTTTTTTAATTTAATTATTTAAATTTTTCTCTATTACCATTTATTCCATTTATGTCCCCCTCCCCACAGCAAACACCACACTGTTGTCCATGTGTCTTTTTCCCTTTTGCTCAATTCATCCACCCCCTAACCTCCCCCTTAGCTGTCATCCTGCTAGCTATGAGTTTATCTCTATTTTTCTTGTTTAGTTCATTTTGTTCATTAGATTCTACATATGAGTGATCCTATCTGCTTTTTAGGGCCTACTAATCTGTTGGGAACCACTCTGCCTGGTTTCAGGAGTTGTAACTGCCCTCCATGGATAAGGCTGAGTGAGTGACCTCCGGACTGTGAGCCACTAAGAAGACAAAGCTTATTTCCCTGGCAGGAGTGCTGCTTCTGCTTCATCCATCTCTGGCCCCCAGTGCTTGGTCAGTTAGTGAATGACAGGTACGACCCCTCAGAGGAGGTCAACCTATGCTAGACACGATCACTTGGGAGGCCCTCAAGGAAAGACTTGGGGGGCTGCAACAAATAGAGGGCAATGGACCCTTGCCCCCCGGCTATTCTGACATAGCTTGACTCCCCATTTCCATCTGGGAGAAGCGCTTTCTGGCTCTAATCTGCTTAAGCCTAAAAACCTGTGACTGAGGAGGTGGTGCAGCCCCTTGCCGGCTAGAGCAGGTTCCAGGGTGATCAGGCATAAGAAAGAATTTGTAAAGACCTGTGAAGCCTGCTTTGCTAAGAGTGCTTTCATTCATATGATAAGGGTTGGAGAAGGAAATGAGTATGCTTCCCAAAGTTTCTGGAACCCCCTTTCCTGACAGACACGGACTCAGACTAAGCCTTCAGATTTCTTTGAAATGTTATCTACTGTTTGATTCTTACCACCTGTATTCCTGTGTATTACAACCCAATAAAAGCCATTGAGGAAGGGGCTCTTGGCCTTTCTCCTCTGAGAGATTGGCCACCTCTCCTCCCCAAGCAGATCATGTCTTGGTAGTTTCATTTTCATCTGTGGCACATGGGGGGACTTATGGGCAAAGTTGTCCCCACACTGATCCTTGCCCAATATTTTACTATTTGTCCTTCTTTCTCTGCTGTTACTGCTGCTGCTCTTCCTCCCTTTCCTCTTACTCCACCTTATCATTATTACAACTAATATTTAATGAGGGTTTAAGGTCTCAGGTTGTGTTCTAAATGCTTGACATATATTAACTCATTTAATCTTCACAACAATCACATGAGGTAGATGAGGAAACTGATGGGAGAGAAAGAGATGGAGAGAGGATGAAAAGGATATATGGAGATATCATTTGCAAATATATTTTCCCATATGGCTGGTTCCCTTTTCATTTTGCTGATGTTTTCTTTAGATGTGCAGAAGCTTTTTATTTTGATGAAGTCTCATTTGTTTATTCTTTCCGTTATGTCCCTTGCTCTAGGGGAAATATCAGTGAAAATGTTGCTGTGTGATATATCTGAGATTTTCCTCCCTATGTTCTCCTCTAGGACTTTTATGGTATCATAGCTTATGTTTAAGTCATTTATCCATTTTGAGTTTATTCTAGTATATGGTGTTAAGTTGGTGGTCTAGTCTCATTTTTTTTTTTTTTAGTTTTGCATTTAGCTGTCCAGATCTCCCAACACCATTTGTTGAAGAAGCTATTTTTACTCCATTTTATGCTTCCGCCCCTTCATCAAATATTAATTGACAGTGAGACTTGAGTTTATTTCTGGGCTCTCTATTCTGTTGCATTGATCTATGCGTCTGCCAGTACCAGACTGTTTAGATTACAGTGGCCTTGTAATATAGTTTGACATGAGGCATTGCAATCCCTCCTACTTTGTTCTTCTTTCTCAAAATTGCTGTGGCTATTCCGGGTCATTTATGGTTCCACATAAATTTTTAAAATGTTTGTTCTATATCTGTGAACTGTGTCATTGATATTTTAATAGGGATTATATCGAACCTATAAATTGCTTTGGGTAGTATGGACATTTTGATGCTGTTAATTCTTCCAATCCATGAATATGGTACATGCTTTCATTTGTTTGTATCTTCCTTAATTTCTTTCTTCAGTGTTGTGTAGTTTTCTGAGTACAGATCTTTTACATCCTTGGTTAGGTTTATTCCTAGGTAATTTATTTTTCTTCTTGCTATACCAAATGGGATTTTCCCCTGATTTCTGTTTCTGATATTTCATTGCTGGTGTACAAAAATGCCTTTGACTTATGAATATTGACTTTGTATCCCACTGTTTTGCCAAATTTGCTTATTAGGTTGAGTAGTTTTTTGGTGGAGTCTATAGAATTTTCTATGTACACTATCATGTTATCTGCACACAATGGCAATTTTGATTCCTCCTTTCCAATTTGGATGCCTTTTATTTCTTTTTCATATCTCTTTCTTGTAGCTAGAACTTCCAATACTATGTTGAATAGAAGTGGTAAAAACAGACATCCTTGTCTTATTCCTGACCTTACTGGGAAAGCTTTAATTTTTGCCCATTGAGTATGATACTGGCTGTAGGTCTCTCACATATGGCCTTTATTATTTTGATACCTTGGATAAGGGTTTGATCTCCAAAATATATAAAGAACTCACAGAACTCCACTCCAGGCAGACAAACAATCCAAATAAAAAAAATGGGCAAAGGACCTGAACACACACTTCTCCAAAGACATACAGAGGGCCCAGAGATATATGAAAGGATGCTCAGAATCACTCACCATTAGGGATATGCAAATCAAAATCACAATGAGATACCACTTCACATGGGTCAGAATGGTCATCATAAACAAATTAACAAACAAGTTGGAGAGGATGTGGAGAAAAGGGAACCCTATGCACTGTTGGTGGGAATGCAGACTGGTATAGGCCACTGTGGAAAACAGTATGGAATTTACTCAGAAAACAAAAAATGGAACTGCCTTTTGACCTGGCAATTCCACTGCTGGGGACTATCCCCTAAGAATCCTGAAACACCAATCCAAAAGAACCTACGCATCCCAATATTCACAGCAGCGCATTTGAAAATAGCCAAGTACTCAAAGCAACCTAAGTGCCCACCAGTAAATGAATGGATCAAAAAACTACGGTGCATTTACACAATGCAATACTACTCAACAGAAAGAAAGAAGGAGCTCCTAACCACTGCAACAGCATGAATAGATCTGGAGAACATTATACTAAGTGAAGTAAGCTGGGTGGTGAAAGACAAATACCATATGACCTCACCTATAAGTGGAACTTGATCAACAAAACAAAGAAGCAAGCAAAATATAACCAGGGACATTGAAATTAAGAACAAATTGACAGTAACCAGAGGCGAGGTGGGAGGGTATAATGGGCAGAAAAGGGGGAAGGATTGTGAGGAACTTGTATAAAGGACACATGGACAAAACCAATGGGGGGTAGGGTCAAGGTTGGGAAGTGGGGATAACTGGGGTTGCGGGGAGTAGTGGGGGGGGGAATGGAGATAATTGTACATGAACAAGAATTTTAAAAATGTAGAAAAAAAGGAGAGCAAGAAACATCCCAAGCTAACATAGCTAGAGAATGGAAGAAGCTGGATTTGAACCCAGGCAGACTGACTCCAAGGTCACAACCCTTAATCAGGGGGTCTTATTCCTCCCACATATTCTACTTAGTATCCCCTCTGGTTCTTTCCTCTTATAGGTCCCAACCTTCACTTTAGTTCCCCTCCAATGAACTTAAAGCACAATAACACTTATTATGTATTGGTCCCTTGCCATGTGCCAGGCATTTCTTGTTTAAACCATGTATTCGACACTTCATCCTATAGTAACTTGCCTGAATAAGCAACAAGTGGCTTTAAATCCTGGCTTACCTGACTTGGACAGGTGTTTCATTTGGTTGGAGCATTGTTCCATAAATGAAAAGGTTTTGGGTTCAATCCCCAGACAGGGCACATACCTAGATTTTGGGTTTAGTTTCTTTTTCTTTTTTTAAAAAATATATTTTATTGATTATACCATTACAGTTGTTCTATTCCCCCCCTCCCTCCCCCACCATTCTCCCCTCCTTAGTTTATAACCAGGTGTCTCAAGTTCTTTGGATTCTATATTTCCCCCACTATTCTCGCCCTCCCCCCATCTATTTTCTACCTACCATCTATGCTATTTTCTGTACCTTCTCCCCCCTTCTCCCCCTCCCACCCCCCTATTTCTAACCCTCTATGTGATCTCCATTTCTATGGTTCCACTCCTGATCTAGCTGTCCTCTTGGTTTGCTTTTGTTTTAGGTGTGGTTGTTAGTAACTGTGAGTTTGCTGTCCTTTCACTGTTCATATTTTTCATCTTCTTTTTCTTATATAAGTCCCTTTAGCATTTCATATAATAAGGGCTTGGTGATGATGAACTCCTTGAACTTGACCTTATCTGAGAAGCACTTTATCTGTCCTTCCATTCTAAATGAAAGTTTTGCTGGATAAAGCAATCTTGGCTGTAGGTCTTTGGATTTCATGACTTGGAATACTTCTTTCCAGCCCCTTCTTGCCTGTAAGGTCTCTTTTGAGAAATCCGCTGACAGTCTGATGGGTACTCCTTTGTAGGTGACTGTCCCCTTATCCCTTGATGCTTCTAGGATTCTCTCCTTCATTTTGGTCTTGGCTAATGTAATTATGATGTGCCTTGGTGTGTTCCTTCTTGGGTCCAACTTCTTTGGCACTCTCTGAGCTTCCTGGATTTCCTGGAAGTCTATTTCCTTTGCCAGACTGGGGAAGTTCTCCTTTATTATTTGTTCAAATACGTTTTCCACTCGTGGCTGTTTCTTTCCCCCTTCTGGTACCCCTATAATTCGGATGTTGGAACGTTTAAAGATGTCCTGGAGGTTCCTAAGCCTCTCCTCATTTTTTTGAATTCTCATTTCTTCATTCCTTTCTGGTGGGATGTTTTGTTCTTCCTTCTGGTCCATTCCATTGATTTGAGTCCCAGTTTCCTTTCCATCACTATTGGTTTCCTGTGCATCTCCCTTCATTTCAATTAGTTTAGCCTTCATATGTTCCTCTAATTTGTGACTTTGTTCCTCTAATTTGTGACTATAATCTACCAGTTCTGTGAGCATCCTGATAAATAGTGTCCTGAATTGTGCTTCTGAGAGGCTGGCAATTTCTTGGTCGCTGAGAGTTATTGGCTCTTGGACTTTGAGTTCTTCTTGTGCCATCTTTCGGGTTGTTCGTGCCTGTTCCATAGCAGGATCAGAGCCCTAAAATGTTCACTAGAACGGGGCAACTAAATCGCTGGTTTGTGTCGTTGTATGTGGGGGCGGGGTCAAAGAGGGACTCTGGCGTCCCGTCTGCCGCCTGCTGCCCCGGCCCTCACCGGTGCCGAAGGGCAACTAAGTCGCTGGGTTGTGACGCTGTATGTGGGGGCGGGGTCAAAGAGGGACTATGGCGTCCTGTCCGCCTCCTGCCACCACGGCCGTCACCGGTGCCGCAGTTGGTGCCGTCACTGGGCCCACGCATTTCGTCCCACTGCACTCGAGTGTGCCACCGCCGTCAGCCCTCGCCCCCTGGGGCCTGCGTGGTCTGTCTCACTGTGCGCGAATATGCACCTGCGGTCTGCCCTGCACCTCAACTGGTTCCCGTCTGCCTGCGCGTCTGGGTCGGGGGCCCTGTCCTGCCCGACCGTGCTCACTGCTGGCTCCGCCCCTCTTACCGTGCCCGTTGAATGGTTAGATGTAGTCGGACTTCCGTATAATTCAATTTTCTGTCCTTTGGTTGTGTCTTTGTTTCTCCAAACCTTTGTTGTATTCAAACTTGGTTGTGGGAGAAGGCACAGTGTTTCCACCTATGCCTCCATCTTGGCGGAAGTCCTTGGGTTCAGTTTCTAATTGGGGTGCCTATTGGAGACAACCAGTCTCTCTCTGTCTCTCTCTCTCCCTCCCTGCCTCCTACTCTCTCTCTCTTCTCTTTCCCTCCCCCTCTTTCTTCTCTCTCTAAAATCAATAAAAATATCCTCAAAAGAGGGTTAAAAATAAAATAAAAATAATAAATTCTGGCTTGTCCCTTTAGAAGCCATGTAGTAGCCATCTCTCCCTTTAATATCTGTAACTTAGCTGTGGCATGTAGATTGTTTTGTAAATGTTATTATTACTGCTACTTTGTGTGGTTTAGTCTTTCTTGCTCAAGCTGTGGGTGGGCAGGCATCATGCTTCCTAGTGCTCTTTATTATTTCCCTGCTCATCTATAAAAAGGTAGTACACACACTAAGTTTTGAATAAAGTCTTGTTACTTCACTGACTGGTTGGTAAGAGAATCATTTTGGGAGAAATACTGTAGGGTAGTATAGCAGGTCCTTGAATAACATCACTTTGTTCAGTGGTATCTTGTTAAAACACTGATGAGGAAAAAAAATGATTCCTAGCCAGGGCCACTGTCTGTGTGGAGTTCACACATTCTTCTGTGTAGATTTCCTCCCATATCCCAAAGATATGCATGTGAAGTGAATTGGCGTGTCTACATTAACCCAGTCTGAGTGAGTGTGGGTATGTGTGTGAGTGCGTCCTGAGATGGAAAGTCATCCTGTCCAGGGTTGCATCCAATCTTGTTCCCTGAGCTGCTAGGATTGACTCTGGCCATTTGCAACCCTGAACTGAAATAGGTGGGTTAAAAAAGAATTAATTTTTTATTCATCTTTATTTCAATGTTTAATATTAGAAGTGTTTTGGGTCTTCATTTAGAAATTTGGTCTGTTTTTTGTGCCCAGAATATATTCCGTAGAAACTTAAATCTTGTTTATGTCAGTCAGCCTATGGTAAAATTGATTTCATTGCATGGTTTCACTTAAATTTGAAACCTATTGATGATGTTAAGTGAGAACTTACTGTGGAGTATCTCTGAAGTAAGGCTGCCTGGATCTAGTCAACTTAATATCTGTGGAACTTTAGGCAAATGATTTATCTGTGTTTGCTTTTGTTTCTCTTCTTGGGCAAATGGGGGAGATTAATAGTACCCATCCCTTAAGGTTATAGTAAAAAATAAATGTAAAGTGCTTTGAATGGTTCCCAGAGTAGAACACTATGCTCAAGAAATGTTAACATTGTTTTTGTGTCATTTCATTCACTCAATGGTAGAGACTCTGTTTCTTCATTTGGCAAGCAAATGAAAAATACACCTGAGCAACTTCTCTGTGCTAGGTACATAGAGTAGGTCTATGACCAAGGTGTGATCCTCTCTCTTAAAGCTTTCAGTCTAATATGGGGGAATTCTGCAGGCCCACTAGACTGAAACAAGTTCTCTAAGGATATAATACAAGCCAGTTCACAGAGAGGAATCAAGACTAACCAACAAGACTAACCAATAAAATCCCATAGTATCCCCATCCAGGATAGACTCCTGAGTCATGATGTTGAGTGATCAGCTTGAAATGTTTCTTTAGGGATCTTAATTGAAGTAGTTATGATGAAAAATGCATGAACTTTGGGCCCAGACAAACCTGGGTCTGAATCCTGGTTCCATCAGTTATACTAAGTGACCTCAGCTAGGTTACATGAGCTCTCTGCACCTCATCTATCAAATATCTAGTAAAAATGAACTGCTGTGAAGAATAAATGAGATTATGGGTGTAAAAAGATCCAGACCAGTGACTGACACTGTATATTGGGTTCTTCCTTTTTTCATTGCCAACCAGAAAATGAGGTTTCCCAGACTTTGGAATCAAAAGAAAGCCAAATTACTCCTGACTACACTACCAAATCATAGGGGACAACATAGAACCCCAGAAAGAATCTCAGGTTCTTCCAGGGTCAGAACCAGATTCTAGTCCTCTCCTTTAGTGTCCCCTTCTTAAGTGCCCCTATCAAGACACAGCTAAGAGCTTTCTTCCCTAACCCTTCTTCATTCCTGGAATTTGAGTTAAAGAATCAATATAACTTAAAGGTGTCTTATAATTAGGCCTGGAGAAGAACTGACTGTAAGAGTACATCAAGGAATTTCACAAAAGAGAGGGTCCAGCCAGGCTGATGCAGAGCACCCCAGAAAAGGTAACTGTCATTCCTTATGGTCAGTCACCTATAGCAGGTAGGCTCATCCTTGGGGAATATGAGTGCTGTATGCCATGCTCCCCACATTACAGGAGCAGATTCCATTCTGGGCATTTTTTTTTCCTTAAGGGCTTTGCCCAAGCAACTCTTTTCCCTCTAGTCCAAGCCATATATACCATTTGTGAAAATGTCCCTGCTTTCTCTCAGGAATTTTAACCTATTGTTAGTATAATCTGCCCTTGCACTTTAAATGAGCAGACCTTAAGTTTTTAATAAGCCCTATAAAAAGAAAGGTTGCAGAACCCAAGAAACAAGTGCCTCCAACAACTCTGAACCAAAGGCACAGTAGTAGCTTTATAGTCTTACCTACTTTTGGCCCCCTTCAACTGCCCAATGGTCACTGGGAAAGCAGGCATAATTTATGCCTTCCTATTTGTTTCAGCACAGTCTGGTCCTATATGTTCTTGTGCCTGGGCAGGCCTGCCTTAGGCCTCTGAGATGATGGGCACAATGTCCCACAAAACTACCTCACTACTCCATATTCTAAAGTGTCCTAGCAATCAGTTTGGTCTGTGACCCACTGCCTGGAGGCAGACTGGATGACGTTTGTGCCATCAAGCCCTTTCTGTAAACACCAAACCAGGTTCCTTAAAGAAAGCTGAACAAACAGAAAAGCTTACCATTTCTATAGAAATTTCAGAGGCACCAACTCACCCCAGCACCCTGAGAAGCCACTTACCTCCCTGACTGGCTGGTCTTCCTGTTTCCTGTTATTGATTTCCATTTGTCCCCAGGAAATTCCTGCAAAGCAAAATTCTGATAGGTTAGGGAGTTCTGAGCAGTCAGATATTTAGATGGCTTCAAAAGTTTGAAGAATTTAGGAACCTATACTCTGCCCGGACCCATACCTGGTTCCTTCTACTCTCACTCGCAGGCTAGAGAAATGTACATGGAGGCTGCCTTTCTGTCAGGAGGCCTATGAACTGCTGGGGGCATGTAGAGATTAAGAGAGCACTCAGGGACCTGGACGGTGTAGTCTAGAAAGAAACTCTATGTTTTCCTCTGTTTCTCCATTCCCCTCCCAAACCACGTTAAAAACCAGTTTAGCATGTTTGCTGTTTGTTCTGGCTGTTGCAAAGGAGGCCTTTTTGTTTGTTCTATCTGGTGAACCTGCTCTTTTCTTTTGACTCTTTCAACATAGAAAGCATCTTCTTGGAAGCCCTGGTCCTTGAAGGGCCATTGAAGCCTAAAGCTCCTGCTGCTATAACCATTTCCTAGAGTGAGGCAGAGGGAGATCATGCATTCCAGCACACTGCTGTACTGCTGTGGCCCTTCCTTCTCCCAGATTCACTGGCAGGGGCTGAGATAGGCTTATCCCTGGGGAGCCTGAGTGCTGTGTGTCATGTTCCTCACATTACAGAAGTAGATTCTTCACTGTGGGCACTTTTTTCCCATAAGGGCTTTGCCAAAGCAACTCTTTTCCCTCTTTATGCGTGCCGTGCCACTTGTAAAAGTGTCCCTACCTTCCTATTCTAGCTCCAAACCTAATGCAAATTTGCCTTTGACATTCTTCCCACTTTTGCACTCAGCTACCCCCTCTCTAGCAACTCATAGGTTAGCCCAACAGGAGTGCACAGTTTTTCTAAGTCTCACTGATCTTTCAAATTCTCACTTTCTCCAATGCTATTATCGGACCCATTTAAAATTTTATTATCTTTGTCCTAGTTAAATTAGAAAAATACTCCCTTTTGGGATTGAGACATTTAGTGTCAGTCATACTAGCTAAAATACTTAATAGTTGTGTTATTTGAGGGAAGTTGTGTCACCTTCCTGAACCTCAAATTCCCATATGGCAAATAAGAACTTTGCTACGTAGTCTTGCTTGGGTTCCAGTAGTCAGGATAAAATGGGATGTGCATACAGAATGCCTAGCACAGTGCTAGGAGGCTCTGGATGTTAGTTGCCAGAGAAAGGATGAAGTTTCTCAGCTTTTATACAATCAGAGCAGTCCCTGTCTGTACCTGTCATGTTAGAGCAGCTCTAACCACTTGTTAGATTTCAGACTCTGCCTTGGTGCCCTTGTGAGATGTCCCTGCCCTCATACTTGTTCAGCCACAGTGGGAGCCAGGATTTCCTGTCCATGCCCTGTCTAGCCTTATGGGAAGTGCTCAGTAAATAGCAGTGGCCAAACCAAACAAAGTTGTGTCTCAACTCCCAGCCTCCTTCACAGATTCCCAGTATCACATTTCATTTTCTTCTTGAGCTTAGATTGCTGTAAATTGCCTGCACCCTTTGAACCAAAAAGGCAGTTACTCCATGGCTCGCTGCAGATGGTGATCGACTGTAGTGGGAACTTGCTACCCCAAAAGAAGATATACTGCTAAAAGGTATCCTGCCATACTGGACAAATCCTGGGCTTTGAAATCAGCTTATGGAGAGACAGTGTAGCATGATTAGGAGCTTGGGCCCTGAAGCTAAACTACATGGATTCAAATGCAAGACTTGCTATGTGACCTCAAGAAAAATATACAACTTCTCTTTATCTCATTTCCCCCAGCTATTTAATAGTATGATTGTTATAATGACATTACCTATTTCTTGACTGCTTTGAGGACTACATGAGTTGATATATGTGAAGTGCGTAGAACAGTACCTGGTGCACAGGAGACACTCAATTGTTAAGTTATTGTTCAAATGCTGGCTTTGCCATTTGCTAGATGTGTGACCTCTCTGAGCCTCAGTTTCCTCAGCTGTAAAATGGGGATCCTATTATAACATATCATACAATTATTAAATGAAATAATGAGATAATAAATGGAAAATTAACTGGTATGAAGTATGAGGGATGTAAGTCTGTACTGATTTTAGTTTTCTTAACAGTGCTAAACAGGAGCCCGTTAGCTCTCTAACATCTACCAGGGGCCAGAAGGAGAAGGAAATCAGCCCTACTTCACACAGCCCTAGTCATAGGGCTGGGGTACCTTAATCCATGCTATGAGATTTTCTCATGTCTGAGGGTGGGGTGTGTTTAGGTGGCAGGGCAAGAATGGGTGTATACTGGCTCTTAGGTGGCCATCCACATGTCTAAAAGCCTAGTGTCTAAGCAGACCTGGTAAGCTAGTCTAACAGGCATTAGGAACTGAATATATCCCTCCCACAGAGTGCAGAAGAAAACCTGCATTGCTGCTGACAACTGATGCAACCTGCAAATTTCACCTCCTTCCTTTATGGAGTTACTGGTCCTGGGCTGACACATCTACAGCCACCATCTCCTTAACCCCATAAACCCACCCTGCTTCAGTCCCTTTTTTCTATGATCCACTTGCAGGTCCTTCTTTGAGCAAACTTTGCCAAGCTAAGCCAATCTCTCCCCTTATTTTAAAAGATAATAACTCACACTTTATAAGATGATTATGGTCTTGTTGTCACTGTTCTAAATGCCTCACACATGTTCCATCATTTAATCCTCACAATCAACTTATGAAGTAAGTACTTTTATTACCTCCATTTTTAAGTGGGAAAGCATAGGAATTTGAACCTAGGCAGTCTGATTCCAGCATCAGTGACCTTAAAAATTATTTTATATTTCCCCTATTTCTTTTTTGAAAGTTTTTTAAAAATATTTTATTTATTTATTTTTAGAGAGGGAAAGGGAGGGAGAAAGAGCAGAAGAGAAACATCAGTCTGTGGTTGCCTCTCACATGCCCCATCCTGGAAACCTGGTCTGCAACCCAGGCATGTGCCCTGACTGGGAACTGAATCAGTGATGCTTTGGCTCACAGCCTGGCAATCAACTCACTGAGCCATACCAGCCAGGGCCTCTCCTCTTTCTTTTTAACATTCATTATGGATATTGTCAAGCATACAGAAGTGTTGAACAAATTTACAATCAGCACACACATATCCACCACCTAGATTCTATGATTAATATTTTCCATATTTTTCTTATCACATATCTCTCTGTTCACTCCTCCATCCACCCACCAATCCACCTTAATTTCTTGATGCATTTCAAATTAAGTTACAAAAAACATTATCCCTATAAAAATTGAAAGCTTAAATGTGATGGACAAATTCCTTGAAAGACAAACTACCAAAGCTCATTCAAGAAGAAATAGATAACCTAAATGACCCTAATTTATTAAAGAAATTATATTTGTAGTTTAAAAAATCTTTCCACAAAGGAAACTCCAAGCCCAGTTGGCTTTGATGATAAATTCTATTTAACATTTAAGGAAGAAATAATACCAATCCTATACAAAACTTCCTGAACATGGAAGAGGAGGGAATACCTTCTAGCTCATTTGGTAAGGCCAGCACCTGGATATAAAAACCAGACAAGGATATTACAAGATAACTACAGACTAAAATCCATGATAAACATAGACACAAAAATCTTTAACAAACTATGAACAAATTAAATCTAGTAACATATAAAAAGGATAAATGCAATTTGACCAAGTGGGTGATACTAGGCTGGTTCTTGTTTCAAAAATCAATCAATGTAATTCATTATATCAGTAGACTAAAAAAGGAAAACTACATGATGATCTCAATAGATACAGAAAAAAATTGAAAAAATCCAACATCCACTCCTGATAAAAGCTAGGAATATAAGGGAAGATCCCCAACTTCATAAAGGGCATCTATGAAAAAACTATGATGAACATATTTAATAGTGAAATATGGGGAACAAAACAACATCCACTCTCACCACTTCTTTTAAACCTTGTATTGGAGGTCCTAGACAGTGCATTAAGGCCCCACTCTTCCCCTAGAAAAGGCATATAAAATGGAAAGAAAATTTTGAAATTATTTCCACTTTCAGGTGACATGATTGTCTATGTAGAAAATCTTTAAAAATCTACCAAAAAGCTACTAGAACTAATAAATGACTTTGAAAAGCTTATAGGATACAACACCAATACAACAAAATGGAATTGTATTTCTACATAATGGTAACAAAGAATTTTAATTGACATTAAAAATACTATTTACAATAGCATGAAAGTCATGAAATTTTAGGGTTAAGTATAACAAAATATGTGCAACATTTGTATGCTGAAAACTATAAAATAAGTTAGAGCATCAATAGACTTCAAAAACTTCAGCATATGTAGCATTAAATAAAGTTCCATATTTGTTTATAATATTTAAGGCAAAATTTACTTCCAGTGAAATGCACAAATATTAATTGTGCCTTTGTTGAATTATGATGAATGTATACACCTGTGTAACTCAAACTCTTATCAAGATACAGAATGTTATCATGACCCAGCTAAGTTCCTTATGACCTTTCCAGCCAACTCTGTGCCACCTTCCATAGGCAACCAGTGTTTTGAATTAGTTTTCCATAGAATAATTGTTTTAGAACAGCCTGAGTGCCCATCAGAATGGGTTATAAAAACTATGGTACACAATGGAATACTATGCAGCAGAAAGAAATCTCCTACCCTTTGTGATGGCATGGTTGGATTAGAAGAACATTATGCAAAATAAAATAAGCCAGTTGGTAAAAGACAAATACCATATGATCTCACTTATAAGAGGAATCTAATGAACAAAATAAACTAACAAGCAAAACAAAACAAGAGACATGGAAACATAGAACAGACTTATAGCTACCAGAGGAGAGGGGAAGGGGGATAATGGTGGAAAGAAGGTGAAGGAATTAGTCAAAGAACAGGTATGAATGACCCACGGACATAGACAATAGTGTGGGGATTAACTTTGGGAGCGAGGGGTGGGATGGGCAGAGGAGGGCAAGGGGGGGAAATTGGCACAACTGAATAGTAAATAAGAATAATAAAAAAGAACTTTATATAAAATGAATAGTAGAGTATGTACTCTTTTGTATAAAGCTTCTTTCACTTCTAAGTTTCCTTTATTCAAAAAACATGAATCGAATAATTTTATATACAGAGTCATTCAGAAGTGTCTGCCTATGCAACAATAGTTCAACACAGAAACTAACTTCTGGTTTGAATGCACCAGCCAAAAGGTGGCACTAAGAAAGATATGGAGAAGGAATATGGCAGTGAGCTGATAAGGACCTATGGGGTCCTCCAAGAAGTACCCTGGGAGATGGTGGTGGCTTATGTTAGGGTGGTAGGTCATAACCAGGTATAGCAACAGCCAGTCTAAACCTGGTTCTCTGACAGAGAGAGAGACTGGAGAAGAGGGGAAAGGATTCATCCTTTAGAAAACCAGACAAGTCAGATCTCTGAAAGCAAAGCTTGGGGGACTATTTGCAAATTTTGGAGCTCCAAATAGTTTTAAAGCAGGAAATGGAAGGAAATATATGCTATTTTGTATCAGGTACTAGGCCTGACACTATATACACAATCTTATTTGATCCTTACAACTGATTTCTGAGACAGCCATTGTTTTCCTCCACTTTAGTGCTAAGGCAATTAGACTTTATTTAGTACTGCCCATTTTATGGAGTAAAAATTGTTTTTGTCCCTTTAAAAATCACATAACTACAAATTTTGGTGGTTGAATGACATAGTCAGTAAAATTTCAGGTATCTCATGTAGCAATATTTTTGCCCATATATCTCCTAGGGCAAGAGATATGAAGGAAAAATAAACAAATGGGACTACATCAAATTAAAGGGTTCTGTACAGCTAAAAAAACCATCATCAAAATAAAAAGGGAACTCACCATATGGGAGAATATATTTGCCAATGATACTTCTGATAAGAGTTTAATTTCTAAAATATATAAAGAATTAATGCTACTCAACACCAAGAAGACTAACAATTCAACTAAAAATAGGCAAAGGAGGGCACACAGAGGGCCCAGAAACATTTGAAAAGATGCTCAATGTCATTACCCATCAGAGAGATGTAAACTAAAACCACAATGAGATATCACCTCACACTGGTCAGAAAGACCATCATTAATAAATCTACAAACAACAAGTACTAGAAAGGATGTGGAGAAAAGGCAATCCTAGTGCACTACTGTTCGGAATGCAGACTGCCATAGTCACTGTAGAAAACAGCATGGAATTTCCTCAAAAAATTAAAAACAGAACTGCCTTTTGAACTGGCAATTCCACTGCTGGGATTATACCCTAAGAACCCTGAAAAAAAAAAACAATTCAAAAGAACCTATGCACCCCTATGTTTATAACAGCACTATTTACAATATCCAAATGCTGGAAACATCCTGAGTGCCCATCGGTAGATGGGTGGATCAAAAAATTGTAGTACATTTACACAATGGAATACTACACAGCAGAAAAAATAAGGAATTCCTGCCTTTTGCAACTATATGGATGGAACTGGACACTATTATGCTAAGTAAAATGAGTTAGTTGATGAAAGACAAATAACGTATGATCTCACTTATAATAGGAATCTAATGAAAAAAAAATAAACTATCAAACCAAATAGAACCAGAGGCATACATCATGGAACAGACTTACAGCTGTAAGAGGGGAGGGGTAAGGTTGGGAATGGTTGAAAGGATATGAAGGGATTAGTCAAAGAACATATATGCATGACCCATAGACATAGACAATGGTGTGAGGATTGGCTGTGGGAGTGGGAGATGGGCTGGGTAGAGGGGTGCAAAGGGGAAAAGTTGGGATAACTGTAATAGCATAAATAATAAGATAGTTAAAATTAACTATCTTATTAAAATTAACAAAAAATCACATTATTGAAAATTTTGGTGGTTGAATAACTTGCTTAAGGTCACTCAGATACCAATTATAGAGTCAGGCTATAAATCCTAGTTCTGTCCATTTTGTGAAGGAAAAGTTATTCTACTCTAACTCTAAAAATGAGGAAACTGCAATTTTGGTGGCTGAGTGTCCTGCGCAAGGTTAATAAGCTACCATATGGCAGACCAGGACTATATATTTTTAAGAAATTATAATTGTTTTCAAATGATTCACCTCACTTTATCCTTAGAAAGAGAATAATGAAGCTCACCCATGCAAGAACCAAGTCCTCACCTGCACTGTCGGCTTCCTGGGTTTCCAAGCATTGCCAAGTGCCAAGCTGCTGTCCTCGAGAGTACTGTGCTGGGGATTATGATAGCAAGCTGAACACCGAATGCATTGGTGGTGGTGGCACCGACAGTTGTAGCAGTTTGGCACCATATTTCTCTTTCGCAAAGCAGGGCAGATTTCCCCAGAACAATAAATGCAAGGGTCATGTACTACAGCTCCCTGAACACTGCAAGAGTAAGAGCAGGTCCTGTGGTAATCAAAATCACCACAGTGCAGTGGCTTACAACATACAGATTGTTCTAGACCCTTGCTTGCAAAACATTCTGAGTAAGTAGGAGTTTCTGACTGAAGGGGTGAAATGGAATGATATGATTGGTCTGTGGCATGATATGGTTGGTCTGTGGAATGATATGATTGGTCAATAGGATGGTGCCTCAATTCCCTGTAGCTGGAGCTCATTGGCTGGAAGTTTTGGTCTATAGGCTTTGGTCTCTGGGTAAAAGTCTTGTTACCATGAGTGCTTAAACCTGGCAAATGAGAGGTTGATAAGGATTTGCTATTCTCTTCAAAAAACTTTCTTCTATCTGCAAAGGGCAAGAGGATGGCTTCCTCCCCAGCTTGGCCAGTAGAAGCCTTCAATTCCTTGTTATCTCCTGGGTTGGAAGAGCTTTCCATGACTAGTGCCACATGCAGCTGCTGCTTATGCTCTGGAGACCATCTGCAATGACCTCCATGGACTCCATGGTGAACTTTTGTTTTTTCTGAGTCTGAAGAGGATGGATCAGATGCTTTCCACCAGGTGTTCAGGTGCACAGAGGACTGGCTAGGCCTCTGGCCAGGGCTTATTTGTCCCTCCAAGCCTGCCCTCAATTCATGGCTCTCAGGGGCTTTGCTGAGGCACTCTGAAGATCTAGCCCTAAGCATCATACTCTTGTTAAAGGTCTTGTCTCTGGGGCTCGGTGGTTTTTTATATGAAGGTAGAAGCGGTGAGTTAGAGGCAGGAAGTAGAAGACTTTCTAGGGGCTCCTCAATCTCTTCCACTGGCTCCTTAGTGTCACACAGCTGTGATAAGGGACTCTTGCTTTTATGGAGCTGAGCTTTCCTCCTCTGAATTTCATTACGCAAGTTGGTAGCAAAACGTTCATTCTTCCGCCGGTTTTGGATTGAGCGGCCCCGGGTCCCTCCATTTCGCCTACCACCCACCTGGACACACTCCTTGGGCTCCTTGTTCCCTACTTCAGTTGCCTCTGTGGTGCCAGCTACTTTAGTGGTTGAAGAACAGTCCCTGGTTTGTTGAACAAGAGAGCCAGAGGGACAGGGCTGCTGACTGGCCAATTCATTACCTGCTCTACTTATTCTGTTTGGGTCCTGGAAACCTCTTTCTGGAGGGTGTCCATCAGTTTCTTCATGGTGGGAGCTGCTTGGGCTCTGGTGCCCCGAACCCAAAGGCCTATTATCCACTTGCCTGGTCTTTCTCTCTTTGCTGGGCTGGTCCTGGTTTCCCCCTGCAGGAGGACATGGACTTTTCTTCCCTGTGTGGCTGCTATGCAAAAGGGACAGAGTCCACTCATGCCCATCCTTCCCAGATGGGAGCTCCATCCCCTTGCTACCTCTGGTATCAAGGTGCACATGCTGCAAGTGGGATGCCAGCAACTGTTCAGGGGCACTATGGCGATGACCTGTGGGTACTATGAGGTGTGAAGGGCTGCCAAAAGAAGAAGTCTTAGCCAGCTCTGCTGAAATCTCATTGAGTGGACTGGAATCTATGCTGGAAACTTTGTCATATGATTTTTGGAATCCAACAGCTTTGGCTGAGGCCTCTATCAGTAGGTGCTCATAGTCCTGCTGGTTGGATTCAGGAGGCTGGTTGAACTCACAGTTCTGATGGCTCTGATTTGTCATTTGGTCTTGCCCACTAAGGCAGCAGAACCTGTTAGGGTTCCTTGGGCACAGCTCAGTGTCTAAGCTTGGTTTCTCTTTCTGTTGCAAAGAGTCCGTAGGCTCAGAAGCCCTCCGCTGCTCTCCATTGTGGAGTTGGCCTCTGGAGGCCTGAAGACTATCTCGCCTCACTGGAGGTTGTGGTGGACCCTTAGCAGCTTTGGCAGGTTCTGAGTGGTGGACCTCTTGTGGAAGGGATGACACATGGGAGCTGTGAGTCAGATGGCCCCCACTGGTGCGCTGGGTACTTCCTGAAGTCTCAGCCACATTAAGCCTGCCATTAGAGGCCTTACTTAATCCTGGACCTTGCATGACACAGTCTGAAGAGGCTGTATCCTCTGGCCTGAGGGAAAGGGCACAGTCAGAGGCATTTGAGCTTGCTGAGAAAGAGCTGTAAGCTGAGTCGCGTTGGTTGGGGTACATGTTCTGGTCAATGGGCAAGAGGTGACTCTCATAGGTGGCTTGGCCTGGTTGTTGTTCTAGGCTCTCCATGCTGCCAATGGAGCTGCTTTTTTCAGTGCTGCAATGCCGGGAGAGTGGACACCACTGCACACACACGTCACTGCAAGACAAAGGGCATACTGATTACTTAGCCAAATTACCAGATCCCTCTCTTACTGTGGCCAGCCCTGCCATGGGAGAAGGCAGGACAACCCAGAGGTACCCATGCCACAAATAAGAGTGAGACAAAGCAGGAAAGGAAGTAAGGAAAACAAGGAAAGGAATGGATACTGGGACACTACAGTGATGTGGTAAAATGGGAAACAAAACAGCATATGGAAGGAGGATGGAGCAACATCCCAAAGGCTAAAAGTGTGAGGAGTTCATTGGGGATTATGTTCTGCTTGACATAAGTGTCTAAAATTGTTTTGAACCTGTCACTGTCCCTAGGGAGTCAGCATGGGGCTCTATGCCAGGAGAGGCAATCATAGACTATTACCATTAGAGAGGGGCCTAGAGGGCTGATTCAATTTCAGCCAGCTTATTTTGTAAATCATTTGCTTTTGAAATTTGAACATGCATCAGAATCACAAGGAGGGCTTGTCAAAACACAGGCTACTGGGCCTCATCACCAAAGTTTTAGGTCTGGGTGAATCCTGAGAATTTTTACTTCTAACAAGTTGCTAGGTGATACTGCTGCTGTTGGTCCAGGGAGTACAATTTTGAGAATCACTGGTATAAAGCAAGTCCCACAAAGGAAGTGATTTTGAGAAGGTGATTTTTCTCAAGATCATCTAGTTCTAGCTTGTGGCCCAGATAAAGCTGGAATTTAGGCATCCCCTGTTTTTTCCCCTTGATAATAATAATACTGACAATTGACTGGGGAACTACAATATTCCAAGCACTGTAGGATGTCTTATTTCAAACTTAGGGCAAGAAATTATTATCTGCGCTTTACAACTGAGAAAACTGAAGCTTCAAGAGTCAAGTAAACTGATCACAAAGCTGCTAAAGAAGGAGATCTGGAATTAGAACCCAATGTCTTAGCTTTTTTGCTATTTGTTAAATGGGAATATAGTAATATCTGCATGAGAGGGTTGCTTCATGAGTGAAATTATACAATAAAAGTTGCCCTGGCTGGTGTGGCTCAGTGAATTGAGCACCAGCCTGTGAATCAAAGGGTCATTGGTTTGATTCCCAGTTGGAACACATGCCTGGGTTGCAGGCCAGGTCCCCAGTAGGGGCCATGCGAGAAGCAACCACACATTGATATTTTTCTCCCTCTCTTTCTCCCTCCTTTCCCCTCTCTCTAAAAATAAATAAATAAAAGTAAAGCTCTTGTCATAGCCTGTTTACCTAGCAAAAGTTCAGTATATGGTAGCTGCTCCTCTCTTGATTGCTATTTCCATTGCTATTTGTATCAGCATCCTCTCTACTACTAGTATTGATAATACAGTGGCACTTTCCCATGATTCTGCCCTCATCCCCCATGTTATGTAAAGCCAAACTGGGTAGACCAAGGAAGGGACTAAGATCAGACATGATCTTGAATTTTAAGTATGATTTCTCACACACAAAGCCAAACTGAGCCAAGTCATGTCGGTAACTCCTGATGACTAGAATCTCAGAGGTTGCACGCTATACTCAGAAAAGCCACAGTTCAGAAAGCCACAGCTGAGCAGTGGCAGGAGCCCATGAAACTCTCACGCCAGTCTCCCCTAATTCTTATTCCCTGTGCTGCCCCTTAGCCACTCTGCTCACTTGACCTCTGGGCTGGAATCCTTCAATTCTTTTTTGACAAGGGGATGTGCTGCCCATCCTACCACCCTTCCTGCTGAAAGCATCCACGCCCTCCCTTCAACAGGAGCCAGGCTCAAAATGTGTTTCTGTGTATTCCTCCAGAACAAAATGATCTCTGCCTCTGCCCTGAGCCATTGTTTCCAATGCCAAGAATAGTCACCACGTAGGGGCAAACTCAACCTTTAGCTTCCCTAAGCCTCCTCAACAGAAATCCCTTCTTGGAGGGATGATATTGTTATGGAAGGGAAAAGACAGCTGTCACCAACAGCTTTGCTGGTTCTGAGCTTGCTGAAATAGTTGTCTGCCTCTTCTTCTGGGCAGTTGTTTCAACAACAGACTATAGCACACTCTGCATTGAAAGATCCTCACTGCTGGTAGATCCTGTTATTCAGGGAGGTCTCATTCTGAGGGCTTTGGTTCTGTGACAGAGCTGATGAACACTGGATGAGATTGTTAGTGAGTCACTGTAGACAGGGAAGGAGCCCCAGGGCTTTCTTTCATTAAGATATCAAGGAGATGAAGAGGAATCATGGAAGGAGTCTGCAAAAGAGCAGCCAGTGAAATGGTATGAAAAGCAGAGAAATGTGGTGCCTTTTAAGCCAAATGAATGAAATACTTCAAGGAACATTTTCCAGAAGAAATAGGACTGATGCAAAGTCACAGAGTTAGCAGCAGACTAGGACTAGAAGACAGACTGAACTCCCACTCCATTTTCCACTACAGCACTCTGGGCTCTGTAACATCTAATTGGTTCGAGAACAAAAGAAAAGGAGTGGCCACATTGTCTACCCTCCAGACCATCTTGACAGGAGAATTGAAAACTCACCTTGTGTTGCAGCCGGAATGCCAGGACAAGCTGAAGGCTTCAGAAGGGACATGCATGGTGGTAGCTGCTTCAGGGCATCCCTCTAGCAGCTTGGCCACATGCCATGAGTGCGGCCTACTGACAGAGGCGTTTCTCCTACAGCAAGAAAAGGACAGGAAGTCAGCTTAGGGAACCAGAGCTGAAATCACTTCCCAGGCAGCTTTTTCCCCCACCCCCTCTTTCCCTAAAATGACGTAGAATATCTTGCAAGGAGCTGGTGTGGGAATCTTAGTGGCCCTCCTCAGCTCCCAGTACTCAAATCTCCTTTATCCCAAGGGTGATTCCTGGAGAAAGAAAATGTTCACTTCACACAGGTATTGTGCTCATAGGTGTATCCCAAGCACATATAGGAATGCCAGACACACAGTAGATGCTCAATAAATATTTGTAGAATAAATGAGTGTTACTGACCAATGAACAGTGACCCTACCCTAAGTTATTTTGGAGGAAAAAATCAATCTGGCCAATTTTACCATTTTTCTCTAAGAAAGGAATAGGGCAGTGATTGTGAAGTTTGAAAAACTCAACACTGGGCTTCAAATCCTCTAATCTTGGCTTATTCATTTGGTAAGCATTGGTGTATGATTGTTGTATGCCATCTTTGTATAGCTCTGGTGGTACAGAGATGAATTGAACATAGTCTTTGCCCTTGAGAGTTATAGATCAGTGAGGACAGAGTTATTCAAATAAAGAGTGGTAAAGACCTTGAGAGAGTGAAAGGTAAGAGGTGAGACACCTGAGTATGTAGGAAAAGAAGTGGCAAAGTGCCCCAACTCCTGCCAGGCAAAATAGAACAATGTGGTGAATAGTGTGTACTAGCTGACAGAGGAGACTGCTGCTCAGCATGATAGGGGTGAATAAAGGGGAACAGGTCTAAGGCCAAGGCCCTGGATACAACCACAGGGTCTGTCTGGTGCTGAAAGCTGAAGCAACAACTCTTGAACTGACTGGCTTATACAGGACCAATCCCTGTTTTCTGGTGTATTTCACATGAATATATGCCACCCTTGGATGTGGTTAAGAATAGTATGGAGAAGAGAACACATGGGGCATGGGTATTGCCAGAAGGTAAAGAAAAGAGTGATGAGAGAGGGACAAAGGGAGGAAGAGGAGAATAAAGAGAGTAGGGGGGAAGGAGAGAGGAAGAGGGTGAGAAGGAGAGAAGGAAGAAAGAAAGGAAGGAGGAAGGGAGGGAGGGAGACAGAGAGAGAGGGAGGGAAGAAAGAAAGAGAAAGGAAGAATGAAAGAAAGAGAGAGAGAAAGGAAGAAAGAAAAAGAAAAAGAGAAAAGAAGAAAGGAAAGAAAGAAAAAAAGTGGCTATCATAAACAAAGAAACAAACAATAAGTGCTGGAGAGGTTGTGGAAAAAAGGTGACCTAGTTCACTGTTGGTGGGATTGCAGACTGGTACAACCACTATGGAAAACAGTATGGAATTTTCTCAGAAAACTAAAAATGAACGTGCCTTTTGACCCAGCAATTCCACTATTAGGAGTATATCCTAAGAACCCTGAAACACCAATCCAATAAAACCTATGCACCCCGATGTTCATAGCAGCACAATTTACAATAGCCAAGAGTTGGAAGCAACCTAGATGTCCATCAGTAAATGACTGGATCAAAAAGCTATGGTACATTTACACAATGGAATTCTATGCTGCAGAAAGGAAGAAGGAACTCCTACCCTTTGCAACATCATGGATGGAACTGGAAAGCATTATGCTGAGCGAAATAAGCCAGGTGGTGAAAGACAAATACCATATGATATCACCATTAACAGGAATCTAAACAACAAAACAAACAAGCAAGCAAAATATGACCAATGACACTCAAATAGAGAACAGGCTGACAGGGTTCAGAGGGGAGAGTGGAGAGAATCACAGGGGAAAGGGGGAAGGATTCCTATGAACAAGTATAAAGGACACATGGACAATAACTAAGGTGGGGGGCGGAAAAGGGAGGGAGGTGGGGAGCACTGTGGGGGGCAGGGCTGGGAATATAAAACAGAAAACTGTACTTGAACAAGAATTAAATAAAAAGAAAAAGAAAAAGAAAGAAAGAAAGAAAAAGAAAGAAAGAAAGAGAAAGAAAGAAAGAGAGAGAGAGAGAAAGAAAGGTATTAGAAGGGCAGGTCAATGATAGAGATAAGAAGGAAAGATGATGCAGAGAAAAACAAATGAGAGAAAGGGAGAAAACTGAAAATGATTATAGATAAATACATAGTAGAGAGAACTGAATGATAGAGAGAGATGAATGACAGAGTAAGAGAAACAGATGATAAATAAGTAGATGACAGAAAGGTAAATGAATGATAGTTTATTTATTAATTTATATAGTCATTTACTGTGGCAGACTCCATGCTGGATACTGAGGGTGCAGAATTGATTAAGATAAGAGCCCTTGTTTTCAAGAAGCTTGTTATATAGTGGGGTAATTCAGCAGAAACAGAAAATCCCTGTAGTGCAAGGCTCTAGAGGGCTAAGGCCTAAAAAAGTAGTCCTGATGAGAATGGCCTTGCTGGGGAAAAGATGGGTTGACTGGTAATAGGCCAGACACAGACAAGGAGATATAAGAGAAAGGGTAGGGGGGGGGCTGCTTGCTAAAGGTCTGGAACCAGAGTAGATAGGTCAGTAGCAGGGACTCAGATTTATTGGGGAGAAAAGCCAGGTGAGGCCCCCACTTCTAACCACATTGTTCTATTATGGATTTCAGAGTGCACAGCAGGGAGGCTGAAGACTCAAGAAGACCTTGGGGGGAGGGTGCCTGCTCCAGAGTCTCATATACAAAACCCTGATACTAGAAGTCTCTCCAGCTGCTATACTCAGTAGATATCTATTAACAACTACTTTTAAGGCATCTCACCAGAAATATGATGTGCTACTATGGACTTTGCACCAACTTATGTATGATACTTCTGGGCACTAAGCATACAGTGGAGAACAGGGGACTTCTCTTATTTTGAGCACTTCCTCCACATCCAGGATTCCTCAAGTTCTTCCAAGTCCAGGGTTTAAAATGTAAGCAGTCAGCTTTAATATCACCTTCTCCCCAACAGTCAAATTACTCACTGAGTTCTTCGGAATCATCTTTTATGAAATCTCTCTGGCTTTGCCTGTCTTTCTCTCTCCATTCTCACTGAGACTGTTCCACATAATCACAATTTTCCTCCACACAATGCAGAACCCACCACCAACACCTCCTGTTCTAGTCCAGGCCCTTAACACTTTATAACCAAACTACTATGTTAATCTGACAGCCAGTCTCCCCTTGTTCTACCTCCAGTCACTAGTTTAAGATCATATCATGTCAAATGCCAACTGAATTGTGGCACTCTCCTATTCAAGAATCTTCACTGGCTCCCCATTTCTCACTCTGTCCTATATCAAATGTAGACTAGATCAGACTTCCAAAGGCCTTTATAAGCTATCTTTACCCATCCATCCCAATCCCATGTCTTTGCTCCAGTCACACTCTTCAACCAGCTTTGTGCCTTTGTTGTTGGTTTTCTAGTAGAATCTAGAACAGGCTCTGGAGCTGGACCACCTTGGTTTGAATCCTAGATTTAACACTTATTAGCTCTGTTGCTTTAGTTAGGTGACTTCACTTCTCAGACCTTGAGCTGCCACGGTAGTAAAATGGTGATAATAGTAATTAAAGGGATTTGTAAAAATCAAATGAGACAATGCATTCCAACTGCTTAGAATAGGGTCTGGTAAGCCCTTACCCAATTTTAGTTATTATTATGACTATTTCCTTTGTCTGGAATTCCCCCCTTCCATTTTGTTCATCTAAATTCTACCTGTTCTTCAAGGTACTGCTCAAGTACCATTTCCTTCAGGGTGCTTGCCCTTAGTAATCTAGTCCTCACAGTTTGGCCCATAATAATAGGGGGTTTATATTGCTCATCATTATTTCATGCATGTTAGTCTCATCCTACCTACTATACTGAGCCAGCAGACAATGAGACAAAAACAAGTGAGACAGATCTAGGTTCATTTCTTAACTCTACCACTTTAGATACCTGATTTTTTGCAAGTCACTTAGCCGATTTGACCTTCAGTTTTCTTATCTAAAAAAGGGAACAATAATCCTTACCTGGCTAGGTTATCATGGGGATTAGAGATAATATTCTCAAAGCATCTGTGACACAGCCTGATACATGGCAGGTTGTCAATAAATAGGTACTCTAATAAAGGTTATCAGCTCAGACTTGTCCTTCATGGTTTAAGAGTACTCCCACCCAGATTTGTCTGTCCACTGTCAAAGTTCTGCTGTACCACTTCCTTGCCACGCTTTGAAAAGTAGCTTACAAAGGCCCCTACTCTCTCTCGGGTTACTTCAGGAATAGGAAAAAATCCCAGAGAAGATATAAGCAAGGCATTGAGAGCTTTGGGAACACTGAGGGGAAAACTACAAGCTAGGGGGAAGAAAATCCCAGCAGAGGAACTGCAGCCAGAGCTGGAGCCTCCTAGCCTTCCTTAGTTTGGGAAAGGAGAGGAAACTATATATAGAATCTAATAGTTATTCTTGAGGAGCTCTAGACTTAGTCCACACTTTCATTCCAATCCTAGCTATGTGACTTTGTATAAAACACTTCTCTGAGTTGTAGATTCTTTACCTGCAAAATGGGGAAGATAACTATCTCTTATTCAGGAATTATAGTCTGGATCAAATCACTTAGTATAGTACCTGAAATACTATAAACTTAAAAAAATAACAACAGGGACCACTTAGTAAATAATTAAGATGTGCTAGGCACTAAGTACTTTGTATGCATTAGCTGATTCAATCCTCACTCCAACCTTATTGATAAGAATTATTCCTCTCTTTATAGATTAGAAAATGGAGACACAGAGAGCTGAATTACTTTGCTAAGGGTATACATACAGCTAGTAACCAGAAGCTGGAAATGAGGCTCAGATACTCCAGCCCTTTCTAGAATATCACACATCTGCTCTTCCCCAAAGAGCTATCTGTCTCAAAAAGCTTATACACTTGAGGCCTCTCCCTTAAGAAGGGATTCCCTTAAGAAGCAGTCAGTAAAGGAAATCAATAGTCCTCAAGTTTAAACCATCCCTTCTCTTAGGCAGTGGGGAAGTAGGATGAGGAGAAATGATCAGAGAGGTAAGAAAATGGGATCCACTAGCCAGGCATTTCCAGGTTATTCTATTCCTTAGAAGAAACTATTCCTTACTTCTAAAGACATATTAGAACTAACATTGAACACACACCCTATCATTTATTACTCCAAAACTCCTTTCTTGGGAAGCAAAAAGTAAGGGATCTTAAAGAAAGAAAGCAGAAGTGGGGAGAGGGGCAGCAACCATGGCAACCATGGCTACTAGTTGTACCTACCAGGAAAGTTGCCCAGGGTTGGGAGATGGTTTAGGAGCAGCCAACTCAGATGCTCATCAACAACCCCTCCAGCTAGACCCCAGTGCTTCTTTTTGCAAGTTGGATCATCCCTTAGCTGAGAGCCATCTGCCTTCCTGTTAAGACCTCCTGAGATGAGGGGCCATCAGCCCAAGTTTCTGAGTGTGATCCAAGGTGCCCAGCCAGAGTCAGGTTCTAGTTCCAAGAACAGAAAGGAGTGGAATTGAAGGCAAGGTATGACCATCAGCCTGGTTGGCCTTAGATATGGCCACAGTCTTAGTGAATGAAAGACAGTGTTAACTGTATAGGAGTAAAGAACACTGCTCAAGAAACCAGCCAGCACCCTGGTGGCAAAGGGAAGGGTGAAAGGCAGTTCCAGTAGCATAAACAGCCCCCCTCTTCCCTACTCCAGCCTCTCTGAGCCCTGGCCCGCCTACTTCCACGCTCAGAGGCCAATAAGGAAGTTGGGCCCCCAGCCACTGCCAGAACTCAGGAAAGGAGCAAGGAAATGATGTTTGGGAAAGATAAAGTGGGTGTCTAAAGAGAATTTTTAAAAATACACGTAAGTGAGAGAGAAAAATACCCCAGACACATATACTTAAAAGAATTCCTGTGCTTCCTGGACTGAGTTAACCCCACCCAGCCATCTCCACAGGTCCTCTGGGCCACAGAAAAGGAAAGCCTAGATCAGCCAGGCCTAGTAGCCTCCAAGGCCAGAAGAGCAAAAAGCACTGCACTGATTTTATACTGCTGGGGGAGTGTGACCTAGAGATTTTCTAAGGTGAAGGTCCTGTTGAGATATAAAGACTCACAAGCCATTCTGGGCCATATATACTGGGTTTGTGCTTCCTATCGACAACTGAGGAGACCCAAAGAAAACTCCATTTCACCCCAGAGGCTCCACCTCCAGAAGAGTGGCACTCACACTCAGCATCCCTGCCTCTGCCATGAATTTGCTCTGACCTCTAACAACTTACTCCCTGTCTCTGAGCTTCTGTTTCCTCTCTGCAAAACAAAATATTGAATTCTATCATCACAAACAATCTTTCAAGCTATAGTATGCTATGATATAATAGTCGTAGGCCCCAGGCTGGGGCTTCAATGGTGTCCTCACTGACCTGTGCTATAGCCAGAACCCAGAATAACCTCACATGTGTTTGTTATATATTCAAAAAGTCCAAGCTCAGGCATCAGAATTTAATTTCTCCTGGGGATGTCCCTTCATAATAGTCCTGATCACCACTCTAATTTCCTTTGGCCTCTGGTCCCAATTCCAGCAAGTTCTGGCTCCTGAAAAGGCTTACGTGAGCTCCCACTGGATGAAAAATATGCTAGGGCCTTTCCTCTCTGGGGAAATCATGCCCGTAGGCTAGAGGCTACTTCCCCTCTTTCCCCTCTGTACCTCCTAGGGAAGTCAGGCCGGATGTTTATCTATTCTACTAAAGTCAGGTACCATCCAAGTAAGTCCATAGGCCCTCCTTTGGTATAAGTACGGTACAGAAAAAGTTTGGTAATTTTAGTAGGTATATGGATCTGGCATGGAATCTCAGCTTTACTGCTGACTAGTTGTTATGCCTTGAGCATGTCACAGAACCTCAATTTATGCAATGTCACAGAACCTCGGAGACATTCAGTAAATCATATCTGTTATTACTATTATCCTCTACCAAAAATAATAATAGGCAAGATACCATTAGCAGCAAGAAAAATAACTTCTTCAATCCAAATGAAGATGAAAGAGAAAAGACTAGTTAAGAAAAGGATCAGAAGCCAAACCTAGTACTCTAGAAGAAAGCTTCTCAAACTTTAGTGGGCATACTAAACTAAAGGCATCTTGTTAACACATAGGTTCTAGTTCAAAACATCTAGAGTGAGCTTTAGCTGGTGTGGCTCAGTGAGTTGAGTGCTGGTCTGTGAACCAAATGGTTGCCAATTTGATTCCCAGTCACAGCACATGCTCGGGTTGCAGGCTAGGTCCCCAGTTGGGGGGTGTGCAAGGGGCAACCACACATTAATGTTTCTCTCCCTCTCTTTCTCCCTGCCTTTCCCCCTCTCTGAATAAATAAATAAATAAATAAATAAATAAATAAGTCTTTTTTTAAAGAAAAGGTTTAGAGTGAACTCTATATTCTGACCTTCTAAGAAACTCTACAGTAATGGTGATGCTGTGGATATCATACCTAGACTTTGACAATACACTAGGGAATCCAAAACTGTTAATAGTACACTAGGGAATAAACCCTGGCCTGAAACAAACAAACAAATAAACAAGTGTCAAAATAAACAGTCTCCTCATGCCATTACTCAGGTCTGCGTGTGCAGCCTTTCCTAATTTGCTGGTTGCCAAGTACATTCACCCTTCCATTCAGTAACCAGGGCCTTAAAAGTGCTTCCCTGGTGAGGCTTGCTGATCCCCACTTCCTAACAAAGTAAATAACAAGTTTGATAGCAGTCTGGCCTTGTCAGTGGCCAGGTGAGGCTAAGGAAATTATTATTACAACCATAAGCATGTTCATGGTACTGGTTGGAGTAGGGAGGCAGGTGTGAGTATGATTTAGGTAGTCACCAGATGCGATGATAGAATAAGCAGGTGGACACAGATAGCATATACTTGAGAAATTCTTGGGCAAGGAGAGATAAGAGAGGAATGTAAGAAGTTTGGCTAGTATAGGATTAGGGAAAGAGGCTGAGAGATGGGGTGAGGATACAGGGGGCACCCTCTCACTTAGCAGAGATGAGTTCCAGATAATATGACCAAGTATAACCTGGGTAGGTAAAAATGACTACTTCTTTCCAAGCACTCAGATGATAAAAAGTGAACATGGGTGCACTGGGGTGTGGGCACATGCAGGCAGAAGTAACAGATAAGCCAGAAGCTAGGTCCCAGAAGAGTCCTTATAAAGACTGTTGGGAGAGGTGGGAAGATAGAGGAGGGCCAATTCTGGAAGGAGTCAATCTCTAGCTGTATTAGTGGGCTGTCACCCCAATATCTTCAGACAGTACTAACCGTCTCTGATCCTGGCTCCTAGCACACCCTTCAGGACATACTTAGAGGGGGCCAGGTAAGGGGCAAGCAGAAAGAGAACCATGACTCTGCCATATCCTAGGGCAAGAAGGAAAATATGGTCTCTGTTGCTTGGATTGTAGTTAGTCAGAGGTCTTGGCCATAACCTACTGTAGGCTCTTTCCTCTTTTGAAAGTGTTTAGATAAGGAAAAGCACAAAGGAGTGTCCTTGATTACTTCTGTTTACTCTTTGTGGCTCTTCGAGCCTCCCACAACAGCACATTCCACTTGCCCCACATGAAGGAGTCCAAGCTCATTCTGGCACAGCAGGAAAGTAAGCCTGTACATTGGTGGACCAAAAAATGCATGGCTTGTTTATCTGTCAGAAGAGGGGGAAACCTGCTTGATCATCAGGGATGGACACAGAGCTACAAAGGCCCACTCCTCATTGTTAGCTGAGGGATCATGAAGCCTGGTGATACAGAGATCCTTACTACAGACCCAACCAAGGAGGAATAGGGATATCTATTTGCGCAAATGCACGTCTATGTGTGTGTGTGCAACTGTGTGTATTTATGACTATAGATTTGTGTATATGTGCATGTATGTGCACACATATATCTGTGTATGTGTGTGTACATATGTATAATTTTAAAAAGAATTTTTGAGACAATGACTTTCTTTTTAGTCTGGGAAAGTTATAATGAGTCATGTGAGATATGAGTACTTTATGCAGATGAAGGTTTTGTTGCAAAGTTCTGCCTTTCTACCTTTCCCACCTCTTCCACCTCCCCTCAATTATCTGAATAGCCAGGTCAAGATCTCTCATATAAATCTGCTGGATACCTCTCTCCACCCTCCACCTCAGGATGCATCTTTTGCCAACAGAAACCTAGGGAAATGGATAAGAAAGGAAGGGAATGTTGTGGTGGAAAGAAAGACTTCCCTAAATGCTTGGTCTGTGTCAGGGGGTGCCTTTTGGCCTTCTAAGTAGAGAATGATAGCTTATTCTGTTTAGGGCTGTTTTCATTTATCCATTTTCACATTGTAATCTTTAAAACATAGGGATACTTCTTTTTCTAAAGAAGGTTGGAAGGCCACAACCATATGAACCATTTGAGAGAGTTTTTAAAATATTAGGGGCTATTCAAACAAACAACCTAACCCGACGCCTCCAAGAACTTGAGGAACAACAACAAAGACAGCCCAGAGCAAGTAGAAGGAAGGAAATAACCAAGATCAGAGCAGAATTAAATGACATAGAGACTAAAAGCACAATTCTAAGGATCAATGAATCCAAGAGTTGGTTTTTTGAAAAGATAAACAAAATAGACAAACCTTTAAGTAGGCTCATCAAGAAAAGAAGAGAAAGGACCCAAATAAACACAATCAGAAATGAAAGAGGAGAGATTACAATTGATACCACAGAAATAGAAGGGATTGTAAGAAATTACTATGCAGAACTGTATGCCAGTTCTGGAAATTTGAAAACCTAGGTGAAATGGACAAGTTTCTAGAAAAATATAATCTTCCAAAACTCAATGAAAAAGAAGGAGAAAACCTAAACAGGCCAATAACAGCAGAAGAAATGGAAGAAGTAATAAAAAAAACTCCCATCACACAAAAGCCCTGGATCAGATGGTTTCAAGGAGAATTCTACAAAGCTTTTAAGGAAGGGCTAACACCTATTCTTCACAGACTATTCCAAAAAATCCAAAAGGAAGAAAAATTCCCCAACTCTTTTTATGAAGCCAGCATCACCCTAATTACAAAGCCAGACAGAGACACAACAAAGAAAGAAAACTTCAGGCCAATAGAGCTGATGAACATAGATGCTAAAATCCTCAACAAAATATTGGCAAACTGCATCCAACAATACATCAAAAAGATCATACACCACGACCAAGTGGGATTCATCCCAGGGATGCAAGGATGGTTCAATATTCATAAATCAGTAAATGTAATACACCACATAAACAAAAGCAAAGACAAAAACCACATGATCATATCAATAGATGTGGAAAAAGCTATTGATAAGGTACAACACCCATTTATGATAAAGGTACTCAGAAAAATGGGAATAGAGGAAGCATTCCTCAATATAATAAAGGCCATATATAAAAGACCTACAGCAAACATCATACTCAATGGGCAAAAACTAAAAGCTTTTCCACTAAGATAAGGAACAAGACAAGGTTGCCCACTTTCACCACTACTATTCAATATAGTATTAGAAGTTCTAGCCACAGCAATCAGACACGAAAAGGAAATAAAAGGCATCCAAATCAGAAAGGAGGAAACAAAACTGTCACTGTTTGCAGATGACATGATAGTGTACATGGAAAATCCTATAGACTCTACTCAAAAACTGCTCGAACTAATAAATGAATTTGGCAAAACAGCGGGATACAAAGTCAATATCCAGAAATCAAAGGCATTTTTGTATACCAACAACGAAACAGCAGAAGCAGAAATCAGGAAAAAAAATCCCATTCGATATAGCAAAAACAAAAATAAAATATCTGGGAATAAACCTAACCAAGGAGGTTAAAGACCTGTATGCAGAAAACTACACAACACTCAAGAAAGAAATTAAGGAAGACATAAACAAATGGAAACATATACCATGCTCATGGATTGGAAGAATTAACATCATCAAAATGTCCATACTACCCAAAGCAATTTACAGATTCATTGCAATACATATTAAAGTTCCAATGGCATATTTCACAGACATAGAACAAACACTTCAAAAATTTATATGGAACCAGAAAAGACCCCGAATAGCAGCTGCAATTTTGAGAAAGAAGAACAAAGTAGGAGGGATCACAATACCTGATATCAAACTGTATTACAAGGCCACTGTAATCAAAACAGCCTGCTACTGGCATAAAAACAGGCACATAGACCAATGGAATAGAACAGAGAGCCCAGAAATAAACCCAACTCTCTACAGTCAATTAATATTCAACAAAGGGGGCAATAACATAAAATGGAGTAAAGATAGCCTCTTCAACAAATGGTGTTGGGAGAACTGGACAGCTACATGCAAAAAAATGAAACTTGAGCACCAACTTACACGATACACCAAAATCAATTCGAGGTGGATAAAAGACTTAAATATAAGCCATGACACCATTAAAGTCCTAGAGGAGAACATTGGCAGGAAAATCTCAGATATTCCACGCAGCAAGATTTTTACTGATACGTCCCCTAGAACAAGGGATATAAAGGAAAGAATAAACAAATGGGATCTGATCAAAATTAAAAGCTTCTGCATGGCTAAGGAAAATAGTATCAAGATACAAAGAGAAGCAACTGTTTGGGAAAATATATTTGCCAATGATACCTCAGACAAAGGTTTAATCTCCAAAATATACAAAGAACTCACTCGACTCCACTCTAAGAAGACGAGCAACCCAATTAAAAAATGGTGAAATGACTTGAACAGACACTTCTCCAAGGAGGACATACAGAGGATCCAGAGACACATGAAAAGATGCTCGATATCACTAGCTATCAGAGAGATGCAAATTAAAACCACAATGAGATACCACTTTACATCAGTCAGAATGGCTATCATAAACAAAGAAACAAACAAGTGCTGGAGAGGTTGTGGGGAAAGGGGGACCCTAGTTCACTGTTGGTGGGATTGCAGACTGGTACAACCACTATGGAAAACAGTATGGAATTTTCTCAGAAAACTAAAAATGAATGTGCCTTTTGACCCAGCAATTCCACTATTAGGAGTATATACTAAGAACCCTGAAACACCAATCAAATAGAACCTATGCACCCCGATGTTCATAGCATCACAATTTACGATAGCCAAGTGTTGGAAGCAACCTAGATGTCCATAGGTAAATGACTGGATCAAAAAGCTATGGTACATTTACACAATGGAATTCTATGCTGCAGAAAGGAAGAAGGAACTCCTACCTTTTGCAACATCATGGATGGAACTGGAGAGCATTATGTTGAGCAAAATAAGCCAGGCGGTGAAAGACAAATACCATATGATCTCACCCCTAACAGGAATCTAAACAACAAAACAAAGAAGCAAGCAAAATATGACCAATGACACTCAAATACGGAACAGGCTGACAGGGTCCAAAGAGGAGAGGGGAGAGAATCATAGGGGAAAAGGGGAGGGACTCACATGAATAAGTATAAAGGACACATGGACAATAATTAAGGTTGGGGGTGGAAATGGGAGGGAGGTGGGGAGCAGTGGGGGAGGGCAGGGCAGGGAATATAAAACAGAAAACTGTACTTGAATAAGAATTAAATAAAAAAAGAAAATATTAGGGGCTAGAAAAAGCTTAGGAATTTAGAAAAACAATATGTGCAATTCTGTTTCAGAGTGGGTAAGGAAGCATATTCTAGTTTTTCTATGGATAGTCTGGTAACACATACATATCATAGGCTGTTTTTTTGTTGTTGTTGTTGTGAATTATCCCAAAGGCAAGGTGTTGAATGGTGCATAAATCACAGCTTCTAGAAGCAAGAAGAGCAAGTCAAGGACTGAATAATAAAAGTGGGATTTTCTTTCTTGTGTATACAAAAGGCAAGGGTGCAATATCAGAGGGCCAATGGAGACTTCAGAAGAGTGCATAAGGAAAATGACAACAGTTTCACAGAGAAGCGTCTATAGAGTCAGCTTCTCTGTGATGCTCAATTTCCTACACTAGTAACAAGAGTGATAAAGAAGATGGAGGATGCTTGCCCTCCAGCTGTAGTTTCTAGCAGAAATGTGTATAGCATCCCTTGGGAAGGAGGTTATAAGCATAATACAAGATTTCCTTTCTTCTCCCTTTAAGCCAAATACCTCTCACCTCAAACTCATTATTGGAGATACTACTTTTCTGGAGAAAGATGGAATCCCCAAAGCTTTCCTCAAAGTTAATTCTCAAAGCCCTTAGAATTACTTCTGGCCACCTGCACTACTAAAGACATGAAACCCTAGAACAATAGCTAACAATAGCCAGGACCCCAATAGAACCAAGAGTACCTTCTCACTCTGCTTTGAGCAAACATGACAATGAGGAAGGGCCAATGCTCAGCACAGCTAGGGCATAGTGAGGAAGGTGGACACTAATAGAAGATGAGGTTGGGGAAGTGCCAAGGCCAGATCATGGAGTTTTCTAAAGCCAAGGTAAGTAGTTTCATTTTATTCTCAGTGCAGTTAGTAGCTACTGGGGGTGTTAAGCAGGGTACTACCACAGTCTAAGTTGTATAAAGATGTCACTTGGCTGATGGATTTAGGTAAGAGAAGAGTAGAAGCTGGGGAATAAGTTTAAGAGGCTCTTATAGATAAGAGGTAATGGTGGTTCAGGAAGAAGCAGTAGTAGTAGAGAAAGGTTTGATTAGCTATCTTGAAGCGGTAGAGTTGACAGTATTTGTTAATAGATTGAATGTGAAGAGTAAGGTAAAAAGAAGAATAAACCATGACATCTGGGTCATCTGGCATCTTTTCCTTTTAAGCACAGAATTCGTTCCCAAAACTGAGTCATTAATAGTTCTAAAAAATGTTGGCAGTCTTTATCATTCTTTTATTTCAGCATTTATGGAGCTTCTATCTTCATTTAAGGTGCTTGGAGAGGTACTACTATGGAACACACCAAAACTAAAAAAATATAATCTCTGTGCTCAAGGGATTTACAGTGTGATAGGGGGTGAATACAAACACCTAAGTAATCATTAAAAAGGACAAAATGTCATGTCATAAAGGAAATGCTGACAAAATGAGAGTTAAATAAAAGAGAAAGCATAGGGGTTGAATCAAAGAAGACTTTACAGAGACTCTGAGCTAATTTTTAAAGACTCAGCACAATTTCAACTGGAGAAGACTAGAGGAGAGGTTATGCCAGGTTTTGTATTAATAAGAGTGGGAAAAGCAGGAATATGCTGCAGGAAGGACACATGGTTCCTATAAGGCGCATAGGAAGTAAAATTAGAATGATGTAAGAACAGGGTAGGCTTTAACTGTGATGTTAAAGCATTTAATTTACATAATCCAATAGGCAAGAGAGAGGCTTTGGAGGTTCCAGGATAGGAAAGCAACATGGTAAAAGCAATATTTCAAAAGGTTATTCTTGTAGTTACATGGAGGACGAATTATGTGGCTAAATGCTGAAAACAGAGAAGTGAGTAGGCTAGTGCAATACACACAAAAGGCAGAACTAGATCAATCACAATGGGAATGGAGAAAAAGGGAAGAATGTAATAGAAGATATGTAAGACAGAATCAACAGGGTTGGACTATTAATTAAATATGGAGAGAAGAGAAGAGTTAAGATGACTGAAATACCTGTGAGAATGGTGGTATCACTAATCTAGATAGGGAAGTTGAAAGCAGGAGCTAGCTGCAGGAAACACGAGTTTGATTTTAGATACAAGTTTGTTTGTTATGCTGTCAAATTATGTGAATAGGCATGCCCAGTAAGAAGTTTCACATCTGGGCTGCAGTGCTAGAGAGAGGTTAAAGAAAGGTATGTTCATGTTGTCATTATCCACAGAAAGGAGGCAGCCAAGGGTACTGCAGTGGATGTGACTGCCCATAGTACATGTGTGCAAAGGAAAGATGGTGGATGACATATCTCTACATAATAGATATAGTTCAGGTGGGAGAGGAAGAAGAACTAATCAAAGATAAAACAGTAAAATGTAACTTTCAATGATATTAGCAATAAATTTTTAAAAATAATGTCAGTAAATTTGTAGGGAAATAGGCATTTTTATACATTGCTGGGTGGGAATGGATAGATACACATTTGCTAGACAGAAATTTGTCATATGTTACCAAGAGACAAAAAATGTTCTTTGCTATACTTGCCTCAGTCAACATATACTGAAATTGAAATGATACAGAGAAGATTAGCATGACCTGCACAAGGATGGTATGCAAATTTTTGAAGCACTCCATATGTTTTTCTGGAATTAGACATCAGTAATGGTCACACAACCTTGTGAATATAATAAAAACCACTGAATCACATACTTGAAAGTAAAGAATTTTATGGCATATAAATTATATCTTTTTTAGAAATGTTCTGTATATTGACTGTGGCAATGCTTTCACAGAATATAAATTTGTTACTGAATTGTACCTGATAAATACATGTAGTTTGTTCTATGTAAATTATATCACAAAAAGATGATTTAAATTTATTAAAATAACAAAAACATATCATCAATTAAAAATAAATAAAAAGGTTTCTACCCTATGATACACTTTTTCCACTTGTAGCAGTCTCTCCTAAGATAGCAATTAGCAATACACACATTGATTTATGTACATGAAGTGTCATTCACTGCAGGGTTATTTATGATGGTAAAATTAGAAATATCCTAACCATCCAACATTTAGGAAGAGCTAGGTGAAAAATTGTCCATGTCCACGAAGCAATAATAGTCTGCCATTAAAAACCATGCTTTTGAAGACTACTTAATGATCTTGGAAAAGGCTCACAATATAATCCTAAGTGAAAGAAAAATTGTATACAAACCTGTACATAGTATCAGTCAAATTTCTAAATATATATGTATATATATATTGATATACAATCATACACATATTAAAAGTCTGGATGAAAATACACTATCTTATCGGGAGGTATTTATATCCGTGTGGCAGAATTAAGTCATTTTTATTTCTTTATACTTATTTAAAATTTTGAAATTTCCTATACTACACAAGCATTAATTTTGAATGAGAAAAGGTTTCAAATAAAAAGGACAGCATTCTATGTAGATACATCATTTACTGTGGCAACTGTCAGAACTGTCTGAAAGTCAGGAATCTGCAAGTATACTTATGCTTCCATTTAACTATTTCAAACATGTAGATTTCCTCCTTATGGAAATTAGCCTAGAGCCCACCAACCTAGCAAAATAATTTCCCCAATAAATGCTTTCCCCAACTGCTTAACAGTTGATTCTTCTGTTTATTCTATTAATTAAAGAAAAAAAAACCATCTGACAGTTTTTACCTCAATATTAGTAAGTACTGGGAGTTGTTCTTTGCTGTGAGAAGCTGCCAGGGCTGTAGAAACACAGAGTAAGTTGATGGGAGACAGGTAGAGGAAAAAGGAGGTCAAATCAAAGTCAGCATCAAGGCTCTGTCCAATGAATTGAAAAGAAAAATGGTGTTTTGATTTTTGGGTTTTTTTTTTTGTTTGTTTGTTTTTTGCTATTCAGGGTTTTCTTGGCTTTAATTTCATTCTGGGTGCCTGTTGGAGTTGGTTGGGACACAGTTGGGTGGAAAGGGCACAAAACAGAGAAATCTGGTAGGCAGGGGGTGGCAGCAAGTACCACTTGTGAAAACACTTAAAAACTAATATTTGTATACCATGTCTACACTTCACAAAGAACTTTCATAGACATCATTCCATTTAATCCTTACTACAACCTTACAAACTCTACTTTAGAAAAGAATAAGCTCAGGTCCAGAAATGAAGTAAACATACAAGGCTTGAATCCAAGTTCTTTGCTTCTAAATTCCTTCTAAATCAGAGACTTTGGGAGTGGGGCCTATCAATCTGAATTTTAACGAGCCTTCCAAGTGATTCTGATGCATGCTAAAGTTTGAGATCCATCACCCTAAAAAAATGCTTCCATACATTTAAGAACAGATTTTCATATGGTTTCTTTAAAATACTGGCTGCTGCTTTGACTTATGTGGGGTCTTGTCTTCTAAGGCAGGCTGGGAGTCTCCCTTCAACTGTCAGTGGCTTTGTACATAATACAGAGAAGCTGCTTGTATAGAATTTAGGCTCTAGGAGCAGGAACATACTAATTCATGGTGAAGAAGTTTCCAGAACAAAGAGGGCAATTCCAAGGTCACAGCTTCCCTTGTTGGAAGAAGATACTAGCTGGCGAGCAGGCACCATATAGCTACCTCCCTTCTGGACTTTCTCTTAATACATTTTTACATGATGTATTGTGGAATGTTCTGCATAAGTCCCTGAAAAATTCCCTGCTCTTATATATTTATGTTTACAAACATGTAGTTCACCAGGCTTTTAATTTCTTTGGTTTTAAGTTGGGCTATTAAAAGGATTTTGGAGCAATAGTTTAGAGAAAATGCAGAACTGAAATTAATGATTTCCCTCCTAAGGAACATGGACTGCCCTACTCCAACCTCCCTAACCTTCTACTTAATTCTATCTAATTTCCTCACTGCAGGTAATTGTTCTCATTCTCTCTCTCTCTCTCTCTCTCTCTCTCTCTCTCTCTCTCTCTCTCTCCCTCTCTCTCCCTCTCTCCCCCCCCTCTCTCCCTCTCTCTCTCTCTCTCTCTCTCTCACACACACACACACACACACACACACACAATCATACACATTCTTTTCCCTTGGGATGGAGAACAAATGAAACAGCTATTTTGTTTGAAACTTGGACTTGAGTTAAATTGGATTTTAAATTTTGTCAATGTGATGTTTGTGAAATCGAAACAAAACCCACACATGGATATTGATCTAATTTGAAAATACTAAAGCTGAAAGACAAAATCATGGAATAAAAGTTATAAAGTATTCAAAGTTCTAGGAGTGAACAGAATTGTTATGTATCCCTTTCTTCACAGGTACTAGCACTGAATTCATTCATTTATTTAGTCATTGAAAGATTGATTCATTTGTTAGTTATTGAGAGCCAAGCAAGCACTGTTCAAGGTACTGGAGCAAAGCAATGAGCAAAACAGAAAAGATCAGAGTCCTCATGGGGCTCAACTCAATAAATATATGTCAGGTAATAATAAGTACTATGAAGACAGAGAAAGCAGGGTAAAGGGTAGACTGACTGACAGGGATGTATGGGGCCAATGCTATTTTAGAAAGTGTGGTCAGTGAAGGCCTCTATTAGGAGGTGATATTTGAGAAGTGACCTAACTGAAGTCAGGGAAGGAGCCCATCTGAAGGAAAAATATTTAGGCAGAGGCATTAGCAAGGGCAATGGGCTGAGACAGAATCACCTTGTCATGGTCCAAGAACAGCATGAAAGCTAATGTGGCTACAGTGGAATAAGTAAGACAAAGGAGGGTAGGAAATAAATTGGGGGAAGAAGCCAGGGGCCTGGTAAGTAGGTTATTGTAAGTACTCTGGATTTAATTTTAAGAATGATGGGGATAAACCCTGTGTCTAGTAGGTGCCAAGGAGTTTAAAATGTCTGCACTGTGGTTCTTGCCCTCAAGAAACTTTCAATTTTTCCATTTTGGGAAGTAAACAAAAATTATAGGAGACTTGAGAAGGGGAGGGGATTCTTGTTTCAGGTATACTTGTTTCTAATCTTAATGAGCCACTTTTATAGAAAAGTACTCTAAAGGAGGAAAGGGCAAGCCTACTATGCCAATTTGAAAAGATACTCCCACCTCATACTTTAGGCATTTTTATCTCAAAAACACAATGCTTACTATGTATTACAAATATTTAATACTATAACATTTAATATTATAACAACTCTATGAGCTAGGTGCTGCTATTGTCATCCCCATTTTGCAGAGGGGAATATAAGAGACTTGGAGAGGTTCATTAACTTGCCTGGGATCACAGAACTTAAAAGTCACAGGGATGATATTCAAACCCAGGCAGTCTGTATTCTTGGCCACTATTCTAACCTGCCTTGCCTAAAAGTAAAGATGCAAAGATTGGGGGGAGGATGATGAATCTAAAATTGAAAATAAAATGGAAAATCTCCCTGATGTTCTAGGTCAGGGATCCCCAACCCCTAGGGCCACAGACTGGTACTGGGCCATACTGCAGAAGACGAGCTTGAATGTAATGTGCTCAAATCATCCCCAAACCATCCCTACACTCCTGGTCTGTGGAAAAATTGTCTTTCATGAAACTGTTCCCTGGTGCCAAAAAGGTTGGGGACTGACATTCTAGGTGATGAAGAAGAGTGCTGGGGGCCTATTGTAGACCTGGGGAAAAACTCTGAACTAGCCATGGGAAAGAGCTAGGGAAGCAGGCTGTTGGATACTGGTCCACAAGGAGTGTGAATGTCCAGCATTCAGGCAGGAGTACTTTGATAATGGAGACATTTCCTGTGGTACACTGAAAGACCATGGAACAGAATACATAATGTCTAGTAGCCTGCAACCAGAGAAATCTTCATAAAAGGTCATACTTAAGGTCTGGTCTTGGAGAAAAGATTGACCCAGCTGAAAAGTATTTCTATAGAAGAAATAGGATGTTAAAATTATGGAAATGTGCCCTGGCTGGTGTAGCTCAGTGGATTGAGTGCGGGCCTGCAAACCACATGATCAGGGTTCGATTCCCAGTCAGGGCACATGCCTGGGTTGCAGGCCAGTTCCCAGGGGGGAACTCACGAGAGGCAACCATACATTGATACTTCTCTCCTTCTCTCCTTCCCTTCCCCTCTAAAGATAAATAAATAAAATCTTTAAAAAATTACGGAAATTTAAGGGGAAAATTGTGTCCTGAGGGAAGAATGTATGAAGAGGGGTGGTAGGAGGTAGGGCTAGAGAGGCAGGCTGGACTAGAAAATGAATTATCTAGGTTGTCATGTTAATGAGTTTGGACTTTTCCCACAGAGGAGGGAGCCAGTGAAGGATTTTAAGCAAGAGAGTGGCAGAACTTGATTGCATTTTGTAAAGATGTATCTCTTACAATTGTGTAGGGAGAAAAGAAGAAGGTGGGCCAGTTAGGAAATACATGTTATAATCCAAGTGATTTATAATTCAAGGGTAGAGTGGAAAGGCAAATTTGACAACTGTCTTGTCTAGGAGGTAGAACCAACAAATCTTGGTGCTGTATTGGACAGATGTGGGAGATAAAGAAGAGGAGGGAATCCAGGGTGTCTGCCAGATTTCTCACTCAATAAATGATTCATACTGTCACCAATTCCAGCAGAAGAAGAGTAGAGGGGAATTATTCCAATTTAGACATGTTGTTTTTTAAGTATTTCTTATTTTTTTAAAGCAATACTTGCAGACGGCAAACAACTGAAATACAAAGGCATATACAATGAAAAAGAGTCCCCCACCCTCCAGGAAAAACCACACTTAACAGTTTATTGTTTACCCCTGAGCAGCAGTATGGCATAGTGTTAAGAGAATAAACTGTGGTAACCAGACTCCCTGGATTGGCATCCTCCGTTGATAGCTGTGTGGCCTTATGCTAGTTATTTAACATCTCTGCCTCATATTATCTGTAAAATGGGAATTATAATAATAAAACAAAAAAACATACTACAATACTGTGTAGAACTTTGCTATTTGTACTTAACAATAGATCTGGAAGATAAGTATGTATCTGCATGTACTTTTTCCACAGATTTTTAATAATTGCACAGTATTGCATAGTCTAATTTTTTCATAGTTTATCTGGAGATCTCATTCAAATGCAGATTCTGATTTAGTAAGTCTGTAATGAGGTTGCCTTTCTAATAAGCTCTTGGTTTATACAGACACTGCTGGTCTAGGATCACGTTTTTTTAAAGATTTTATTTATTTATTTTTAGAGAGGAAGGGAAGGAGAGAAATATCAATGTATGGTTGCCTCTCGTGAGTTCCCTGCTGGGAACTGGCCTGCAACCCAGGAATGTGTCCTGACTGGGAATCAGACCATGATCCGGTGATTTGCAGGCCCACACTCAATCCACTGAGCTACACCAGCCAGGGCCTAGGATCACATTTTGAGTAATAAGGTTTACAGCAAAGTAAAGGCACATGTTTCTCTACATATTTGCCAAAAATATGTATATTAAATGCTCTGAATTTTGCCATTCTGATATGTGAAAATTGTAGCTTGAGGTGAGAGTTGTTGCCTAAAGTAATCTATATTTCTTTAATTATGTGTGTTGTTGACCATCTTTTCATTTATTTTTATAAGCCAACTTTATTTTTCTCTAGACTGCCTATTTAGGTACTTTTTCTTCTTTCATAATGGTTTGATTGTATTTTCCTCAGTGATTTTCAATTTCACGAGCTCTTTATATATTAAGGGTAACAGTTCTTTCCCATATCAGATGCAAAACCTTCTTCCCACTTCTTTTTGGTCTCTGGATTTTGTTTATGTTTTTTTTTTATGGTGCTATAAACTTTAACTTTTGCGTCCTCAAGTTTAACTTCATGGTTTCCTTTGTGTCTTCTTTAGAAAGGCCTTCAATATGTCAAGATATAATCATATATTAAAAATAATATTCTAAACTACATCTTTGGTCCAATTTTTAGCCTCCATTATGGTCCATTGATCTGTTTATTTGCTAGTACCAGTTTTAATTAGTGTACATTTAAAATATGTTTCAATAGGATTAGTCCCTGTCTCCATTATTACTCTTCTTTTTCAGATCCTTTCTGACTTGTTTTACAGATCTGTATTTCTATATGCACTTTAGAATGAGCTTGGGCATGTTGGACTATGACGTGCCTATGAAACAACTTGGAGAAGTGTAGCGTACCATTGAAAATGATAATCTGGAATCTAGGAGTGTGGTCTTCTCTGGATATAGATATCTTGGAGTTGTCAGTGATACCTAAAGCCTCTTAAGAAAAGTACATAGCATGAAAAAGAATATCTGAGACAGAACTCTAGGTTATGGTTCTCCATATTCAGTCCTCAGACTCATAGCACCAGCATTACCTGACAACTTCTTGGTCAGAAACTGTCCAGGGAATTCTAGTGCACACTCGAGTTTGAGGACTACTGCTTTAGAGTGTACCAGAGATTGTTAAGGGACAAATTAAAAAAAAAGAGCTGAAAATAAGCAGTAGAAGGAAAACCATAAGAAAGAAATGTTTGATAACTCATCAAAGGGAAGAAATTTTCAGACAGACATGCTCAACCAACTACTATTTCTAAAGGGTTTTATACATAGCACCTCATTTAGTCATATAACTCTATCAGGTAGATACCATTATCTCCATATTACAGATGAGGAAATTATGATTAAGTAACTTGCAGGTCAGTCAGTAGATACATGATTTGACACCAGTTCTGTTATATAACATGGGCTATCTATGTTCCTTCCATGTAATACACTGTTGAAAAACTGCTATTGAAAAATGGTCCACTAGAAAAAGATAAGGAAAATTGTTTCTTGTCTTTTTTTTCCAATCTGGAGGACATTAATTCATTTTGGAACTATACAGAGAATGGCTGTGTTATAGGCAGAAGCCTGACTGCAGTGAGGAAATGGGAGATGAGAAAATGGAGACAATAAGAATACCTAAACAAATTATTTATTTCTTAGACAGAGGGAAAGGGAGGGAGAAAGAGAGGGAGAGAAACATCAATGTGTGGTTTCCCTTTGTGTGCCCCCTACTGGGGCCCTGGTCCACAGCCCAGGCATGTGCCCTTACTGGGGATTGAACTGGCAACCCTTTGGTTCACAGGCCAGTGCTCAATCCACTAAGCCAAACCAGCCATGGTATAAGAATACCTTTTACGAGCCTTTTGGCTGTGAAGAAAACAATTGGGACTTCTGGCTAAGATGGAGGCATAGGTAGATACACTTTGCTTACTCGCATACGCAAAAAGAAGGACAACAAATTTAAAAACAAAAACCAATCAGAAATGCCAGAAAAATTGAACTGTATGGCAGTCCAACAACCAAGGAGTTAAAGAAGAAATATTCATTCAGAATGGTAGGAGGGGCAGAGACAGGAAGCTGCACAGAGAGGATGGGTGGCAAGGCAGTGACTTGCAGACCAGGCAGTTCCAGATTTGCAGGAGGATAAACCTGCAGGAACAGGTGGGCAGCGAGATAGACTGTGCAACCCAGGGTTCCAGTGTAGGAGAAAAAAAGCCTCAAGACCTATGGCTGTAAAAATCTGTGGGGATTGTGGCAGTGGGATCAACTCCCAGCCTCACAGGAGAGTTCACTGGAGAGACACATAGGGTTCTAGAATGTACACAAACTCACCCACCTGGGAATCAGCACCAGAAGGGCCCAATTTGCTGTAGGTGTCAGGGGAAGTGCCTGAAAGCCAGCTGGGATCCTAGCAAGTTGCATTGTTCCCTCACTGACCCTTCCCACATACAGTGCCACAATGCAATGACCTGGGTTGCTCTGCCCAGGCGACTCCCTAAGGCTCCATCTCTTACCACATGACAGGTGTGCCAAGACAAAAATATGGTCCAAATGAAAAAATAGATCAAAACTCCAAAAATAGAATTGAGCAATAAAAAGATAGCTGATCTATCAGGTGCAGAACATTGGTAATCAGGATGCTCACAGAAATGGTTGAGTATGGTTGCAAAATAGAGGAAAAAGTGAAGGCTATGAAAAGTGAAATAAAGAAAAATGTACAGGGAACCAACAGTGAAGGGGAGGAAACCAGGACTCATATCAACAATTTGGAGCAGAAGGAAGAAATAAACATTCAACCAGAACACTATGAAGAAACAAGAATTTTAAAAAATGAGGAAAGGCTCTGGGACAACTTTAAATGTTCCAACATCTGAATTGTAGGGGTGATAGAGAAGAGGAAGAGCAAGAAATTGAAAACTTATTTGAACAAACAGTGAAGGAGAAACTCTCTAATCTGGCAAAGGAAATAGAGTTCCAGGAAGCCCAGGAAGCCCAGAGAGTCCCAAAGAAGTTGGACTCAAGAAAGCACACATCAAGGCACAACATAATTAAATTACCCAAGATGAAAGATAAGGAGAGAAATTCCTTATCAATAAATTTATCAATTTATTGATAATTTCCTTATCAATAAAAGCAGCAAGGAAAATTGAGACAGTTACCTACAAAGGAGTTCCCATAAGGCTATCAACTTATTTCTCAAAAGAAACCTTGCAGGCAAGAAGGGGCGGAAAAGGAATATTCATAGTCATAAAAGGCAAAGACCTACATCCAAGACGATTCTATCTGGCAAATTTATCATTTAGAATGGGAGGGCAGATAAAGTGCTTCCCAGATAAGGTCAAGTTCAAGGAGTTCATTGGCACCAATTCCTTATTATATAAAATGTTAAAGGGACTTATCTAAGAAAATCAGCAGGGAGGCAGTAGGAGGAGAATGGAGGAACAGGGAATAAGAAGCATAAATGGTAGATACAAAACAGACATGGGGAGGTTAAGAATAGTATAGGAGAGGACTTCCGCCAAGATGGAGGCATAGGTGGAAACACTGTGCCTTCTCCCACAACCAAGTTTGAATACAACAAAGGTTTGGAGAAACAAAGACACAACCAAAGGACAGAAAATTGAATTATACGGAAGTCTGACTACCGTATAATCTAACCGTTCAACGGGCACGGTAAGAGGGGCGGAGCCAGCAGCGAGCAGGGTCGGGCAGGACAGGGCTCCCGACCCAGGCGCGCAGGCAGACGGGAACCAGTTGGGGTGCGGGGCAGACCGCGGGCGCATATTCGCGCACAGTGAGACAGACCACGCAGGCCCCAGGGGGCGAGGGCTGACAGCAGTGGCACACTCGCGTGCAGTGGGACGAAACGCATGGGCCCGGTGACGGCAGCAACTGCAGCACCGGTGAGGGCTGTGGCGACAGGCGGTAGACAGGACGCCATAGTCTCTCTTTGACCCCGCCCCCACATACAGCGTCACAACCCAGCAACTTAGTTGCCCTGCAATACCAGTGAGAGCCATTGTCCCTCTTTGACCCCGCCCCCACATACAACGTCACAACCTAGCAACTTAGTTGCCCTGTTCTAGTGAACACTTTAGGGCTCTGATCCTGCTCTGGAACAGGCACAAACAACCCGAAAGATGGCGCAAGAAGAACTCAAAGTCCCAGAGCCAATAACTCTAAGCGACCGAGAAATTGCCAGCCTCTCAGAAGCAGAATTCAAGACACTATCAGGATGCTCACAGAACTGGTAGATTATAGTCACAAATTAGAGGAAAAAAGCCACAAATTAGAGGAACATATGAAGGCTAAACTAATTGAAATGAAGGGAGATGCACAGGAAACCAATAGTGATGGAAAGGAAACGGGGACTCAAATCAATGGAATGGACCAGAAGGAAGAACAAAACATCCCACCAGAAAGGAATGAAGAAATGAAAATTCAAAAAAATGAGGAGAGGCTTAGGAACCTCCAGGACATCTTTAAACGTTCCAACATCCGAATTATAGGGGTACCAGAAGGGGGAAAGAAACAGCCACGAGTGGAAAACGTATTTGAACAAATAATAAAGGAGAACTTCCCCAGTCTGGCAAAGGAAATAGACTTCCAGGAAATCCAGGAAGCTCAGAGAGTGCCAAAGAAGTTGGACCCAAGAAGGAACACACCAAGGCACATCATAATTACATTAGCCAAGACCAAAATGAAGGAGAGAATCCTAGAAGCAGCAAGGGATAAGGGGACAGTCACCTACAAAGGAGTACCCATCAGACTGTCAGCGGATTTCTCAAAAGAGACCTTACAGGCAAGAAGGGGCTGGAAAGAAGTATTCCAAGTCATGAAATCCAAAGACCTACAGCCAAGATTGCTTTATCCAGCAAAACTTTCATTTAGAATGGAAGGACAGATAAAGTGCTTCTCAGATAAGGTCAAGTTCAAGGAGTTCATCATCACCAAGCCCTTATTATATGAAATGCTAAAGGGACTTATATAAGAAAAAGAAGATGAAAAATATGAACAGTGAAAGGACAGCAAACACACAGTTATTAACAACCACACCTAAAACAAAAGCAAACCAAGAGGACAGCTAGATCAGGAGTGGAACCATAGAAATGAAGAACACATGGAGGGTTAGAAACAGGGGAGTGGGAGGAGGAGAAGGGGGGAGAAGGCACAGAAAATAGCATAGATGGTAGGTAGAAAATAGGTAGTGGGGAGGGTGAGAATAGTGGGGGAAATATAGAATCCAAAGAACTTGAGACACGTGGTTATAAACTAAGGGGGGCAGAATGGTGGGGGAGGGAGGGTGCGGGTGGAGGGGAATGAAGGGGGGGAATAGAACAACTGTAATGGTATAATCAATAAAATATATTTTAAAAAAAGAATAGTATAGGAGATGGAGAAGCCAATAAACTTATATGTACAACCCATGGACATGAACTAAGGTAGGGGGATGTTGGTGGGGGATTGCAGGGCAGAGGAGAATAAAGAGGAGGAAAAACGGGACAATGGTAATTGCATAATCAATAAAATATATTTTTAAAAATTAAAAATAAAACAATTGGTAGTTGGAGAAGGATAAAGGTTAAGGGCGGGTGATGATTTTTGGATGAAGTGGCCATTTGAAGATATTTCTGTGAACTTTAAATTAGTTAAAATTAGAAATAGCATTCTATAGGTCTAGGACAATATCTGGTCCTGGTCTCTTTCCTAAGCACCACACCAGTTCTACCTATGCTTCCAAACTGCCTGTTGAATCTCTACATATCTCATCAACTACCTCACCCTAAAGTAACAAAACATAACAAAAACCAAGTAAATATAGACACAAAACCTATGTCCTCCTAATTTATCTTTTTGTTTTTTCTTGCTTGTTGGTTTGATTTAAATACTTAAAAGTCTGACTGGATCAAACCTTGTAACCATTGTTTAACTCCTCCTCTTCTTCAGCCTTTGTATAATAAAGTGAATTAATTTTTATGAAACACAGTAGATATATCTCTTAAGGGAGATTTGTCCCACAAATGCAATAACCTACACATAATGAAGTGTCAACTTCTTCAGTGATACTTGGTCCAAAACACCTACACACACACACTTTGGAGGGAAATTTAAATCTATTGGGAGAAAAATACTAGATTAAAATCTCCTTTTCCCCAGTATCTCCTAATGCATGTTTTATTAAACGTAGCACACCTCCAAAGAAACAGGAAAAATGCAGAATACAAATGACAACATTTTCCTTCTGACTGAGACTGACTCAGCTTCAGGTCAGAAAAGATTACTTCACTCAACTCATAGCTATTGGATGTTTTAATGTAAGAAGCCAATGACCTTCAGCTCAGTTGCAAACAGACCCACACATAGCACCTTAACTCTCACCCCATCCCAAAGCCAATTAACTCAGTTTATTTTTAAATATATTTTATTGATTATGCTGTTGCAGTTGTTCCCCCTTTGTCCACCTCCACCTGGTATCCCCCTTCCCTCCAGTGATCCCCCCTGTTACTTCATGTCCATGGGTCTTGTATATAAGTTCTTTAGGTTCTCCATTTCCTGTACTATTCTTAATCTCCCCCTGTTTATTTTATGCCTACAAATTATACTTCTTATTCTGTGTATCTTTTCCCCCAGTCTCCTCCTTCCCCCTCCTATTCCATAACCCTCCAAATAATCTCCATACCTATGTATGATTCTGTTCCTATTCTGGTTGTTTGGTTAGCTTTTTTATTTAGATTCAGTTATTGATAGTTGTGAATTTGTCGCCTTTTTAATGTTTATAGTTTTGATCATCTTCTTTTTCTTAGATAAGTCCCTTTAATATTTCATCTAGTAAGAACTTGGTGACAATGAACTCCTTTAACTTTACCTTATCTGGGAAGCACTTTATCTGCCCTTCCATTCTAAATGATAGCTTTGCTGGATAGAGTAATCTTAGATGTATGTCCCTGCTTTTCATCACTTGGAATATGTCTTGCCAGTCCCTTCATGCCTGCAAGGTTTCTTTTGAGAAATCAGCTGATGGTCTTATGGGAACTCCTTTGTAGGTAACTCTGCTTTTCTCTTGCTGCTTTTAAGGTCTCCTCTTTATCTTTATTTTTTTGTCAAGACTGGCAAGCATCCAAGGTCAAGGCAAAGCTAAAACCTGCATGGCTGAGAAAGACTCAATTATTCTCTCAGCTCAACTTACACTTTCTTTTGCTTTGGGCTCCACTGGAGTGCAAGGTTATTGCTGAGGATAATATTCACAGGGGAGGGAAAGGAAAAGGCACACATAGCCTAAGGATTTTTAAGGTCATATGAGGATTTTTTAAAGATCTCGCAAAAAATATTCAATTTAAAGCCCCTGAAAATATACTGAGACAGAATCAAAGTAGGTAGGTAGGTGCAAACCAACTGAAGTGTTACAGAGAGCAAATGGCATATAGAGTCCGACAGACCTGGCTATGAGAGTAGACATGTTAATCACTTCATTTCTTTGTACCTCAATTGCTTTATCTGTAATATGGGGATATACTCATCCCTATACCTCATAAGAGACTTGTACCAACTAAGTGACATGATGCACTTGAGAACTGCTAGCACTGTATCTGACCCACAGTAAGCATTGGGATAGAGGCAGAACTAATGTTTGCAGAGTGTCTATTAAATCTGAAAGTACTCATGGTTCTGGCTACCTCTTCACACTTAGGTGGGAAGGTACCTTGGAAAAGCCCTTCGGCCTGAATTTAAAACCCTAAAGAGAACTTACTTTATCCCTTACCAGCCTTAATATTTTCAACCAACTACTGGGTAAAGTATGGATACAGCACTACCTCAGTAAGCTGTAGAACTGTAATAGTCCCAATGACTGGAATTCCTCCAAACTCAGTAGTGCTGATACAGGGAAAAGAGACGGGTTCTGGAGTTGTACGTACACACTCAATTCCAGTCCCAGCCTTGACACTTTTTAGCTATGTGGCTTTAGACAACTGAAATGTTCATTCTGAATCTTGGTTGCCTTGTATAATACATACTTTGTAGAACTGTGGTGAGAACCCAATAGACGTAAAGTCCTTTCACAATTGTATTTTTGTGATCACATAAGATGCTAGCCAAGCAAGCTTCTTAGATCCTGGAATATAATACACAGGCAACACAGAGCTACTTTCTCTCTTCAGCCATAGCAAACCAATGGAAGGGAAGAAGAAATTCTTTTGACTATGGACTGAAAAGGGGCTTCTAGCAATTCTCGTATCCTGGGGGACTCAGCATAATAGTGATCCTGAATTACATATGAGAGGTCAGCCACACTCCCCATCACTTCATGATTGCCTCTTCCACTCCTCATTAAACTTTCTTTTATTAAACCCCAAATTTCTTCCAATAGAAAAATTTCATAATCCCATATAAAATTCATGCACAAAAACCAGTTTTTAAATTTTGTTCAAAACTTCCATTCTGTTGGAAAGGCCTATAAGAAATTTATTCCTAAAGTGCAAAGAGTGACGACCTCAGGTAAGTAACTTTCACTTTGCATAAATTTAAATCAACACATTTTATGACTGAAAGAGAAGTGTAGGTGATGTTCTCCTCTTCCTCTAGGGAGAAAACCTACCTTGTATAACTTCTCAAAGACCGTTCAAAGGCATACATTAACTTTATACTTAACAAAATTGAAGGATATTCTGCACCCTCATAGGAAAGAATGAAGAATATATATTTTCATCAGGAGCCAGAGAAATAATCATTTTTAGCTGAACAAAGATGCCAAAACAGCCAACCAATGCTCTCCCTATGATTAGCTGGAGAGCAATCAATACACTATTGCAAGTTTGGAGCTTTCACTCAAAATAGAAACTGGCCTGAAGTCCAGGAAGCTGGCAATTCAGAGACAATTCCCCAGAAGGGATCTTGACACTTGCACTAAGATCCAGGGTTCACATACTCATCAGAACTCAAGTTTACAACTGGGGCTTGAGAAGCTGTTAATTAATAGAACTGGTGAGACATACTGAATATCTTCAAGATTTATATTTTTTGATCAACTAAACAAAAAACCTATAGTGTTTAAGGTTTACTTAGTTTAACTGTTTTAATAAAGACATTGGATTTAAAAAATATTTTATTTATTTATTTTTAGAGAGAGGGAAAGGGAAGGAGAAAGGGAGAAAGAGAGGGAGAGAAAAATCAATGTGTGGTAGCCTCTGTAGCACCTCCTACTGAGGACCTAGCCCACAACCCAGGCATGTGTCCTGACTGGGAATCGAACTGGCAACCATTTGGTTCACAGGCCCATACTCAATCCACTGAGCTACACCAGTCAGGGCAAGACACTGGGTTTTTAAAAATATATTTTAGGCTTTAGGTTGTAGTTTAGGTTCATGGCAAAATTAAGAGGAAAGCACAGAAATTTCTCATCTGTTCCACAGGCATCACTTCCCTCATTATCAACATCTGCCACAAAGTGGTACATTTGTTACAATTGATGAACTTACACTGATGCATCATAATCACCTGAAATCTATAGTTTACATCAGGGTTTACTTTTGGTGTTTTAGATTCTATGGGTTTGAACAAATATGTAATGACATGTATACACTATTAAAGTATCATACAGGATATTTTCACTACCAGTTTATCGATTCACCCACTGAAGGACATCTTGGTTGCTTCCATGTTTTAGCAATTTGAATAAAGCTACTGTAAACATTGCATGCATGTTTTTGTGTGAACATAAGCTTTCAACTCCTTTGGGTAAATACTAAGGAGCTCAATTGCTGGATCATATAGGAGTATATTTAGTTTGTAAGAAACTGGCAAACTGACTTGTAAAGTGGCTATACCATTTGCATTCCCACCAAAAATGAATTCTTATTGCTCTACATCCTCACCAGCATTTGACATTATTAGTGTTTCAGATTTTGGCTTTTCTAATTGGTGTGTAGGTATATTTCATTGTTGTGATTTGAATTTCACTGATGAGATACGACACACAGAATCTCCTCATATACTTTTTACTATCTGTCTATCATCTCTGGTGAATTGTCTGTTCATGTCTTTGTCCCATTTTCTATTAGGTTGTTTATTTTTTATGGTGTGTTTTAAGATTTCTTTCCATATTTTGGATAATAGTGCTTTATTAGATGTATCTTTTACAAATATTTTCTTCCAGTTTTTGGCTTGTCTTCTCATTCTCTTGGCATTATCTTTCTCAGAGCAGAAGTTTTTAATTTTAATGAATTTTAGCTTATCAATGACCGGTTTTATATATTATGCCTTTAGTGTTATATCTAAAAAGTCATTACCTTACCCAGCCCAACATCATTTAGGGTTTTGTTTATGTTATCTTCCAGTTTTATGGTTTTACATTTTATGTTTAGGCGCATGATCAATTTTAAATTAATTTTTGTGAAGGATATAAGGTCTGTGTCTACATTCATTTTTTTGCATGACATTTGACTTTTAATTAGAATTATTCAATTTAGACATTAATTTTTTAATTTTTCAATTACAGTTGACACCCAATATTACTTTATGCATGCTTCAGGTATACAGCATAGTGGTTATACATTTATATACTTTATGAAGTGATCCCCCTGAAAAGTCTAGCACCCACCTAGTATCATATTTAGTATACTTAATTTTGAATTTATTAAGGATATGGAGGGATAAGTCTTGAAAATCTCAGGATGATGGGTTAAAATAATATGGAGACTTCTGCTTGTTTCCTCTGGTATAACTCATTAGGTGAAAATATTTGCAAAACACATATCTGTTAAAGGACTAGTATCTAGGATATATAAACCCATTTTAAAACTCAAGACTATAAAACAAACAATCCAATTAGAAGAGTCTTAATGTAATAAAGAAGCTTTCCATTACATTAAGAAGGCAGACCTGCTAGGGACCTTGGGTTTGAAGGAAAAACACATGATAAATTCCATGGGTTTTCTTTTTTGCCTCATATAGCCCAGGTCTGAAGATGAGAAGCAACAACCTGGAAATGCTAATGGACACAGACAAAATACGTCATAACCAGAGCCTGCCAAACATCATAGAAAAAAAATGTAGCCTCATCCCCATTCATGTCGACAAAGGCTGAGTGGGCAGGCTACACTTCCACAGTGGCTAGGATATCAGAAGGTCTTTTCTGACATCACCACAGCCAAGCTGGTGGTAGAAAAGTCTGAATATAGAGACTTTCATCCGTGCTGGGAGCACAGGCATGTACACCCAACTGGGAGTAACAAGGAGCCACTTAATTTCCCTATTGAGGTGGTGTCAGGGGAGGCCCTATGGAGAGTCAGAATGTCTACCACTGTACAGCAGTAAGGAGGCCTTTCCCTTCTCTGTGGTGTCAGAAGAGGTCACGTGGGGAGCAGCAAGAACCCTAGCCCTCCCAGAAAGGGACGTGTCAGGGGAGGCTAAGGAAAAAGAAGCTTCCTCCAGGGTTAACAATAAATGTCAAGTAGGGAACCTGAACTTTTGTCTCCAGGTGGTAGTAATGAGGCAGCAACCATTTCCCCCTGCCTGAGTGCTATCAGAGGAAGCCATCTAAAACAGAAATTTTAAATATGATCCAAAGTCTCATAACATAATACTCAAAATGTGTAAATTCAATCAAGAATCACTCATCACAGTAAGAATCAGGAAGACCTCTGAATAAGAAAAGATAGCCAATAAATGCCAAAATCTAGATAACAGAAATGTTAAGATCATATGACAAAGCAGCCATCATAAAAATGTTTCAATGATTAATTACAGATATGCATGAACCAAATGAAAAAATATATAAATTCGTGTCAAAGAAATTGAAAAAAATAGAGAAGAATCAAATAAAAGTCTTCAGAACTTAAAATACAATACTGAAAATAATAACATATCTGGCCAAGATGGAGGGGTAGGTGGAAACACTGTGCCTCCTCGTACAACCAAGTTTAAAGACAACAAAGTTTTAATAACAAAAACGCAACCAAAACACCGAAAATTGAACTGTATGGAAGTCCGACAACAACAAACCATTCAGCCAGATGGGTAAGAGGGGTGGAGCCAGTAGCTGGTGGAGCGGGGTTGCTCAGGAAAAATCGGCCTGACCAATCCGGGCTCGCGCAGGCGGCACTTGGCAGATCCCAGGCACAGAATGCCAATGGGCAGACCCAAGGAGGGCGCAAAGTGGCTGGCAGACCAAGGTCACACATTTGCACGCAGATAAACCAGGCAAAGAAGTGAGCAGTGAGACAGACCAAGCCAGCCACAGCGGCTTATGGGAAGCAGCAGAGAGGACCACCATTGCCCTTCTCTGACCTCGCCCCCACATACAGTGTCACAACCCAGCGACCTGCGTTGCCCCGCCCTGGTGAACACCAAAGGCTCTGCCCCTCATACAAAACAGGTGCAAACAGACCAAAATATTATGGCTTAAGAAAAACAGCTCAAAGCCCCAGAGCCAATAATTCTAAGTGACCAAGAGATAGCCAACCATTCAGATGCACAGCTCAAGACACTGGTTATCAGGATGCTCACAAAACTGGTTGATTTTAGTCATAAATTAGAGGAACATATGAAGGCTAAACTGATTGAAATGAAGGGAAATGCACAGGAAACCAATAGTGATGGAAAGGATACTGGGACTCAAATCAAGGGAGTGGACCAGAAGGAAGAATGAAACAACCAAATTGAAAAGAAGGAAGAAACAAGAATTCAAAAAAATGAGGAGAGGCTTAGGAACCTCCAGGACATCTTGAAACGTTCCAACATCCGGATTATAGGGGTACCAGAAGGGGAAGAGGAACAGCCACAAGTGGGAAACTTATTTAAACTAATAATAAAGGAGAACTTCCCCAATTTGGCAAAGGAAATAGACTTCCAGGAAATCCAGGAAGCTCAAGAGAGTCCCAAAGAAGTTGGACCCAAGAAGAAACACACCAAGGCACATCATCATTACATTAGCCAAGATTAAAATGAAGGAGAGAATCCTAGAAGCAGCAAGAGAGAAGGGGACAGTCACTTACAAAGGAGTTCCCATCAGACTGTCAGCTGATTTCTCAAAAGAGACCTTCCAGGCAAGAAGGGGCTGGAAAGGAGTATTCCAAGTCATGAAATCCAAAGACCTACAGCCAAGATTGCTCTATCCAGCAAAGCTTTCATTTAGAATGGAAGGGCAGATAAAGTGCTTCTCAGATAAGATCAAATTCAAGAAGTTCATCATCACCAAGCCCTTATTATATGAAATGTTAAAGGGACTTATCTAAGAAAAAGAAGATGAAAAATGTTAACAGTGAAGGGACAGCAAACTCACAGTTATTAACAACCACACCTAAAACAAAAGCAAACTAAGAGGACAGCTAGATCAGGAGCAGAACCATAGAAATGGAGATCACATGGAGGGTTAGCAACAGGGGAGTGGGAGGAGGAGAAGAGGGGAGAAGGTACAGAGAATAAGTAGCATAGATGGTAGGTAGAATATAGATGGGGGGGCAAGAATAGTATGGGAAATATAGAATCTAAAGAACTTGTAACACATGGACATAAACTAAAGGCGGGGAATGGTGGGAGAGGGGTGTGCAGGGTGGAGGGGAATGAAGAGGGGAAAATGGGACAACTGTAATGACATAATCAATAAAATATGTTTTTTAAAAAGCTAACAAGTTTACTACTATCAACAACGGAATCTAAACAACAACAAAAAAACTAAGCAAACAAGTAGAACAGGAACAGAATCATAGGCATGAAGATCATCACATTGGAGGGTTATGAGCAGGGAGGGGGAAAGGGGAAAGTGGGGGAAAAGGTACAAGGAATGAGAAGTATAAATGGTAGGTACAAAATAGACGGGGGAAGGTTAAGAATAGTGTAGGAAATGGAGAAGCCAAAAAACTTATATGCATGACCCATGGATGTGAAATAAGGGAGGAGTACTGAAGAGAATTGGATACTGGGCAGAGTAGGGCAAGGGGGAAAATTGGGACAATCAATAAATATACTTAAAAAAGAAAAAACCTCTAGCAAAATTGACAAAAGAAAAACAGAGAGAAGATATAAATTACCAGTATCAGGAATGAAACAAGGAGTATTACAGACTTTGCAGATATCAACAAGACAACTTTGTATACTTAAATTTAAAATTCTCAAAAAAGATATACCCAGGCCCACATGATTTCACTAGAGAAGTCTACCAAATGCTTAAGGAAGAATTAGCATTAGTTCTACACACTATCTTCCAGAAAATCAAAGAGGAGGAAATACTTCCCAATTCATTTTTTTGCTTATTTTTATTTTATTTTTCCATTATCCTTTAGTTCCCTTATACCCCTCCCCCCACAATCACTACACTTGTCTATGTCCATGAGTCCTTTCTCCTTTTTGCTTGATTCCTCCACCCCTGGCCTCCCCACCTTAGCTGTCAGCCTGCTCTCTATCTGTGGCGCTGTCTCTATTTTGCTTGTTAGTTCAGTTTGTTAATTAGATTCCACATATGAGGACCTGGAAAACATTATGCTAAGTGAAATAAACCAGTCAGAGAAAGGCAAATATGATTTTACCAATTTATTTTTTTAAACTAGAATAACCCTGATGTCAAAACCAGACCAACAGAGTATGAAAATATAAACTACAAACCTCAAGAATAATGACACTTTTAATTTAAAAATCCTTAATAAAATATAAGAAAATAGAATTTGGCAATATAGTAATAAAATCTATATAATGTGTCCAAATGTGGTTTGTTCCTGTGATGTAAAGCTGGTTCAGTTAGTCAATGACCTCACAACAAACAAAAGTCCAGGACCAGACTGCTTTACTGGTAAATTTTACCAAACACATTCAAAGAAGATTTAATACCCATTCTTCTCAAACTCTTCCAAAAAAATTGAAGAGGAAGGTAAACATTCAAATTAATTTTGTGATGTTAACATTATCCTGATTCCAAAACCAGACAAGGACAATGTGTGCACACAAAAGGAAATAATAGGCCAATGTACTTAATGAACATAGATGCACACCTCAACAAAATATTAGAAAACTGAATTCAAGAATACATTAAAAGAGTCATATACCATGATCAAGTGGAATTTATTCCAGGGATGCATGGATAGCTCAATATCCACAAATACATTAATGATATATACCACATCAACTAAACCATGGATAAGATTTATATCATTATCTCAATATGCAGAGAAATAATTAGACAAATTTCAATATCCATTTATGATTAAAAAAAAAACTTTCAAGAAAGTGGATATATAGAAAACCTAACTCAAAATACTAAATTCCTTATATGACAAACCCATAGCTAACATCATACTCCATGGTGAAAAGCTAAAAGTTTTTAGCTTTTCCTCCAAAATCAGGAACAAAACAAAGATGCTCACTCTTGTCACTTTTATTCAACATAGTATTAGAAGTTCTAACCAGAGAAATTAAGCAAGAAGAAGCAAAAAGAAAGCATCCAAATTGGAAAGGAAAAAGTAAGATTCTTACTCTTTACAGGTGACATGATACTATACACATAGAAAGCTCTAAAGCCTCCACAAAAAAAACCTGTTACATTTAATAAATGAATTGAGCAAAGCTGCAGGACACATAATCGATATACAGAACTCTGTGATGCTTCTATACTAATAATGAACTATCAGAAAGAGATATTAAGAAACAGTCCCATTTATAATCATACCCAAAAGAATATAACACCTAGGAATTAATTTAATCAAGGAGGTGACATACCTGGCACTGAACAGTATAAAAGAAATTTTTATATACTAACACTGATAAGAGAAATTGAAGAAGACACAAGCAAATGAAAAGATATTCTGTGCTCATGGATTAAAAAATTAATATTGTTAAAGTGTCCATGCTACTTAAAGCAATCTACAGATTCTGTACAATCCCTATCAAAATTCTAGTGACATTTTTACAGAACTAGAACAAATAATTGTAAAATTTTCAGGGAACCAATAGATTCCCCAATAGCTGATGCAATCTTGAGAAAGAACAACAAAGTTGGAGGGATCGCACTCCCTGATTTCTATACTATTGTATAAAGCCATTGTAATCAAAATGGTTGGTATGGGCCTAAAAAGTTACACATAGATTAATAGAACAGAATAGCAAAACCAGAAATAAATCCCCACATATATGGACAATTAATTTAAGAATAAAACAATGAAGAAAGGACAATTCCTTCAATAAATGGTACTGAGAAAGCTAGACAGCTACATGCAAAATAATAAAACTAGACCACTATTTTATATTAAACACAAAAATTAACTCAAATGAATTAAACACTTGATGGTAAGAACCCAAACCATAAAATTCCTGGGAGGAAACGACAGCAAGCTCCTTTACATAAGTCTTACTAATGTTTTTGAGGATCTGAATCCAAAAGGAAGGGAAACAAAAGCAGGAATAAACAAATAGGACTAAATCAAACTAAAAAAAAAAAAAAACTTCTGCAAAGTGCAGGAAACTATTATCTAAACAAAAGGACAAACTACTGAATGGAAGAAGGTATTTTCAAGTCATATATCCAACACAGGTTAAGATCCAAATTCTATAAAGAGCTAATAGAACTCAACAACAACAAAAACAATCTGATTTTAAAAATGGCCAGAGGATTTGAATAGACACTTTTCCCAAGAAGTCATACAAATGGTCAACAGGCACTTTATTATTTTTTCAAAATTTAATCTATATTGTAGTTTTTACATCACCTTTCAGTCTCCTTACACCCCTCTCCCCAGAAATCAGCACACTGTTGTCCAGGTCCAGGACTTTTTCCTTTTCACTCAATCTCTCCACCCCCGACTAGCAGTTATCCTGCTCATCATTTATGAGTCTGGCTCCATTGTCCTTGTTAGTTAAATTTGTTCGTTAAATTCCACATGAGTGAAATCATATGATATTTGTCTTTCAATGACTAGCTTATTTCACTTAGTATAATGTTGTCCAGGTCAATCTATGCTGTTGCAAAGGGTAAAATTTTCTTCTTTTTTATGGTTGAGTAGTATTTTATTATGTAAATGTCCCATAATTGTTTTATCCACTCATTTATTGATGGATGCTTGGGCTACTTCCATATCTTGCCAATTGTAAATAATGCTGCAATGAACATAGGGGTGCTCAACAGGCATTTTAAAAGATACTCAACATCTCTAATTGTTAGGAAAATGCAAATCAAAACTACAATGAGATATTAACTCACACTTGTTTGAAGGGCTATTATCAAAAAGACAAGAAACAAGTTTTGGAGAGGATGTGGAGAAAAGGGACATTTCATTCACTATTGGTGTGAATGTACATTAGTACAGCCACTGTGGTAAACAGTAAGGAGATTCTTCAAAAAAAAATGAAGAATAGACCTACCATATAATCCAGCTATTCCACTTCTCAGTATTTATTCAAAGAATACAAAAACACTAATTTAAAAAGATACATGCATCCCTATGATCATTGCAGCATTATTTTAAAAAGGCAAGGTATGAAAACAACCTAACTGTCCACAGATGGATGAATAGATAAAGGAGATGTGGTATATAAATACAACGGAATTCTACTCAGTAATTTTGCCATTTTGATAACATAGATAAACCTTGAGGGTATTATACTAAGTGGAATAAGTTACATGAAGAAACACAAATACCTTGTGATTTCACTCATATGTGGAATCTAAAAAACAACGAATGAACAAACACAATAAAAACAGACTTATAGGTGTAAAGAGCAGATTGGTAGTTGCCAGAGAGGAATGGGGTTGTGGAAGGACAAAGTGGGTGAAGGGCATCAGTTATATGGTAAAAGATGGTAAATAGATTGTTGTGGGTGATCACTTTGTAGTACATACAAATGTTGAATTACAGTGTTGTACATCTAAAACACATAATGTTATACATCAATTTTGCCTCAATTAAATAGTCTGTCAATATGATATATTGACAGGCTAAACAAGAAAAAGTCACACAATCATATACTGATCCAGAAAAATCTAATATCTCTTCATGATAATAAATCTCAGCAAACATAGAATAAAGGGGAACTCCATCAACTTGATAAAGAATATCTACAAAAATCCTACTACTAACATCATACTTAATAATGAAAGACAGAATGCTTTGCCCCTAAATTCAGAAACAAGGGAAAAGAATATAATCAGCCCTGGCTGGTGTAGGTCAGTGGATTGAGCACGGGCCTGCAAACCAAACAACCACAGTTCAATTCTTAGTCAGGGCACATGCCTAGATTGCAGGCCAGTTCCCAGCAGGGGATACACGAGAGGCAACCATACATTTATATTTCTCTCCCTCTCTCCTTCCCTTCCCCTCTAAAGATAAATAAATAAAATCTTTTAAAAAAAGAATATATCTACTCTCTCCATTCCTAGTAAACACAGCACTAGAATTTATAGCCCACATAATAAGGTAAGTAAAAGCAATAAAAGGCACTCGGATTGGAAAGGAAGAAATAAAAGTGTCCCTATTTGCATATGACATATGTAGAAATATCCCAAGCAATCTAAAAATAAAACCAAAGAAAAGAAACTCCTAAAATCCCTAAGTTCAGCAAATTTAAAGAACACAAGATCAACAGAAAAAGCAATCACATTTCCATGCACTAATAATAGACATGTAGCATTGTTTGCAGATGACATGATAGTGTACATAGAAAATCCTACAGACTCTACACAAAAACTGCTCAACCTAATAAATGAACTTGGCAAAACAGCAGGATACAAAGTCAATATCCAGAAATCAAAGGCATTTTTATATACCAACAATGAAACAGCAGAAGCAAATATTTTTAAAAAATCCCATTCAATATAGCAAAAATAAAAATAAAATACCTAGGAATAAACCTAACCAAGAAGGTAAAAGGCCTGTATGCAGAAAACTACACAACACTGAAGAAAGAAATCAAGGAAGACACAAATAAATGGAAACATATACCGTGTTCATGGATCGGAAGAATTAACATCATCAAAATGTCCATACTACCCAAGCAATTTACAGATTCAATACAATACCTATTAAAGTATCAATGGCATATTTCACAGACATAGAACAAACACTTCAAAAGCTTATATAGAACCATAAATGACTCTGAATAGCTGCTGAAAGTTTGAGAAAAAAGAGTAAAGTAGGAGGGATCACAATACCTGATACCAAACTGTATTACAAGGCCACTATAATTGAAAGAGCCTGGTACTGGCATGAAAACAGACACATGGACCAGTGAAACAGAACAGAGAGCCCAGAAATAAACCCAAGGCTCTACAGTCAAATAATATTCAACAAAGGGGGCAGTATCATAAAATGGGGTAAAAATAGCCTCTTCAACAAATGGTGTTGGGAGAATTGGACAGCTACATGCAAAAAAGTGAAACTCGGGCACCAACTTACACCATACACCAAAATAAACTCAAGGTGGATAGAAGACTTCAATATAAGCCCTAACACCATTAAAGTCCTAGAGGAGAACATTGGCAGGAAAATCTCAGATATTTGATGCAGCAACATTTTTACTGGCATGTCCCCTAGAGCAAGGGACATAAAGGAAAGAATAAACGAATGGGATCTCATCAAAATAAAAAAAAACTTCTGTATGGCTAAAGAAAACATTATTAAAATAAAAAGAGAAGCAACTGTATGGGAAAACACATTTGCCAATGATACCTCAGACAAGGGTTTGATCTCCAAAATATATAAAGAACTTACACGACTCCACTCTAAGAAGACAAGCAACCCAATTAAAAAGTGGGCAAATGACTTGAACAGACACTTCTCCAAGAAGATCCAAGAACAGGCACACATAAAGGATCCAGAGACACATGAAAAATTGCTCAATATTGCTAGCTATCAGAGAGATGCAAATCAAAACCACGAGATACCACTTTACCCCAGTCAGAATGGTCATCATAAACAAAGCAACAATCAACGAGTGTTGGAGAGGTTATGGAGAAAAGGGGACCCTAGTTCACTGTTGGTGGGATTGCAGATTGGTACAACCACTATGGGAAACAGTATGGAATTTTCTCAGAAAACTAAAAATAGATTTTCCTCTTGACCCAGCAATTCCGCTGCTAGGATTATACCCTAAGAACACTGAAACACCAATCCTAAAGAACCTATGCACCCCAATGTTCATAGCAACACAATTTACAATAGCCAAGTGCTGAAAGTGACCTAGGTGCACATCAGTAAATGAGTGGATCAAAAAACTATGGTACATTTGTACAATGGAATTCTATGCAGCAGAAAGAAAGAAGGAGCTCCTATCCTTTGCAACAGCATGGATGGAAATGGAAAGCATTATGCTAAGCGAAATAAGCTGGGTGGTGAAAGACAAATACCACATGATCTCACCTTTAACAGGAACCTGAACAACAAAACAATCAGACAAGCAAAATGTAAGCAAAGACACTGAAATAGAGAGTAGGTTGACAGTGACCAGAGGGGAGAGGGGTGGGGATTTCAGGGGAAAAGGGGAAGGGTTTACAGGAACTAGTATAAAGGACACATGAACAACTAAGGGTGGTGGAAATGGGAGGGAGTGAAAAGGGCTGGGTGGGTGGGCTGGGCTGGGAGTAAAGGACAGAAAACTGTACTTGAACTACAATTAAAATAAAAAAAAACAATAGACACGTGGAAATATTTTATTATTTATTTATTTACTTAATCCTCACCTGAGGACATTTTTATAATGTTTTTACGTAATAATATAATGTTTTTACGTAATATTTTATTGATTATTCTATTACAGTTGTCCCATTTTTTTTTGCATTCCTCCACCTCAGTTCATGTCCATGGGTTGTACATATGAGTTCTTTGGCCTCTCCATTTCCTATACTTTTCTTAACCTCCCCTTGTCTATTTTGTACCTATCATTTATGCTTTTTATTCCCTGTACTTTTCCCCCAATTCTCCCTCTCCCCCTCCTTGCTGATAAACCTCCATGTGATCTCCATTTCTGTGATTCTGTTCCTGTTATAGTTGTTTGTTTAGTTTGTTTTTGATTTTAGGTTTAGTTGTTGATACTTGTGAGTTTGTTGTCGTTTTACTGTTCATAGTTTTGATCTTTTTCTTAGATAAGTCCTATTAACATCTCAAATAATAAGCTCTTTGTGATGATCAGCTCCTTTAACTTGACCTTATCTGGGAAGCACTTTATCTGCCCTTCCATTCTAAATGATAGCTTTGTTGGATAGAGTGATCTTGGATGTAGGTACTTGACTTTCATGACTTTGAATAATTTTCAGCCCCTTCTTCCCTGCAAGGTTTGTTTTTAGAGATCAGCTGATAGCCTTATGGGGACTCCTTTGTAGGTAACTCTCCTTTTCTTTTGCTGCTTTTAAGATTCTCTCTTAATCTTTAATCTTGAGTAATTTAAGGATGATTTGCCTTGGTGTGTTTCTTCTTGGATACAGCTTCACTGGGACTCTCTGAACTTCCTGGACTTCCAGGAAGTCTATTTCCTTTGCCAGACTAGGGAAATTTTCCATCATTATTTTTTCAGGTAAGTTCTCAATTTCTCGCTCTTCCTCTTCTCCTTCTATCACCCCTGTGATTTGGATGTTGGAACATTTAAAGTTGTCCCAGAGGTTCCTAAGCCTCTCCTTCTTTTTTGAATTCTTGTTTCTTCATCCTGTTCTTGTTGAATGTTTATTTCTTCCTTTTGTTCAAAATCATTGTTTTGAGTCCCAGTTTCCTTCCCTTCACTGTTGTTTCCCTGTATATTTTTGTTTATTTCACTTTGTGTAACCTTCATTTTTTATCTTTATTTTTTGCCATACTCAATTAATTCTCTGAACATCCTTATGACCAATATTTTGAACTCTGCATCTGATAGGTTGGCTTCTCTGTTTCCTATAATTCTTTTTCTGGGGTTTTGTTTTGTCCTTTCATTTGGGCCATATTTTGTTTTCTCATTGCACTCATTATGTTGTAAGGGGCAGAACCTTAGGTATTTCCCAGGGTGGGGTAATCCTTGGATGCATTGTGGCACTATAAGTGGGGAAGGGGTCAGAAAGGGCATAGTGCTGTTTGCTCAGCTCTCTCCTACTTTCAGCCAGTGCCCTCATTTCCCACAAACAGATTGTGCCCTTTTGAGTGCTGATTCCTGAGTGAGTATGCTTGTGTATGTTCTAGGATTCTGTGGGACCCTCCAATGGACCCTCCTGTGAGACTCGGGGTGTCTGCCACTGCTGCAACCCCCACAGGTTTTTATAGCCAAAGGTTTTGAGGCTTTAATTTCCTGTGCTGGAATCCTGGGTCTGTCTCATTACCCATTTCTTCCTCCCAGCTTATCCACAAATAAACACAGGACTGTGTGTCCAGTCTGCCATCCACCACTTTGCTGCACATCCTCCCTGCCCAGGTTTCCCCTCTCTTCCCCTCCTACCTGTCTGGATGAATGTTTCTTCTTTAACTCATTGGTGGTCAGAGTTCCATACAGTTAGATTTTTAGGCAGTCTGGTTGTTTTTAAATCGGTCGTTATCCTTTTTTTTTTTTTTTGAGCAAGGAAGCAAAGCATATCTACTTACACCTCAATCTTGGCTGGATGGAGGACTTTTTTTCATTGATTTTAGACAGAGAGAGGAAGGAAGAAAGAGAATCATTGATGGAAGAGAGAAGCACTGACCCGTTGCCTCCTGGGCACAGCCCGACTGGGGATCAGTGCCCAAACCAGGGATTGGGGGATTATATGTATTTCAGACCAGGAGTCAAACCCACAACATTTAGGCTACAGGATGACTCTCAAACCCACTGAGCTATACTGGTCAGGGCTGTAAACAAATTTTTTTGAAATATCATTTATAATTACTGCAAAGTAAATGAAATGCTTAGGTGTGGATCTAACAGAAGATGTGTAGGATGTACATGCTGAAAATGGCAACAATGATGATAAAAAATAAAAGATCAAATAAATGGAGAGGCATACTGTATTCATGGATTTGAACATTCAACATAACAAAGATATCAAGTCCTCAAATTCATACAGATTTAATAAAATTTCTATCAAAATCTCATCAAGATTTTTTGTAGGTATAGACATAATTATTCTAGAAACACAGAGGAACCAAGAAGAAAACAGAAAATCTCAAAATAGACCCAAATATATATGACCAATATATTTCTGGCAAAATTGTGATAATCTGATGGGAGAAATATAGCCTTTAAAAATGGTGCTGTAACAATTGGACAATGATAGACCTAAAAATTGATCCTGAACATAAGTTTCATAATTACATGCAAAAAACTCAAATGGATCATAGATTTTACCTAAACATAAAGCTACAAATATTTTAGAAAAATAGGAGAAAATCTTTAGAATCTAGGATTATGCTAACAGTTCTTATGTTAGTTGTTAAACTTGACACCAAAAGCATGATTCATTAAAGGATAAATTGATAAGTTGGGTTTAGGTTATATCATTCATTCTTTTTTTTCTTTTCTTTTTTTAAAATACATTTTATTGATTATGCCATCATAGTTGTCCTAATTCCCTCCCTTCATTCCCCTCCACCCTGCACACCCCCTCCCCCATCATTCCCCCTTTAGTTTATGTCCACATGTCTCAAGTTCTTTAGATTCTACATTTCCCATACTATTCTTGCCCCCCCTGTCTATTTTCTACCTACCGTCTATGCTACTTATTTTCTGTACCTTCTCCCCTCTTCTCCTCCTCCCACTCCCCTGTTGCTAACCCTCCATGTGATCTTCATTTCTATGGTTCTGCTCCTGATCTAGCTGTCCTCTTAGTTTGCTTTTGTTTTAGGTGTGGTTGTTAATAACTGTGAGTTTGCTGTCCTTTCACTGTTCATATTTTATCTTCTCTTTCTTAGATAAGTCCCTTCAACATTTCATATAATAAGGGCTTGGTGATGATGAACTTCTTGAATTTGATCTTATCTGAGAAGCACTTTATCTGCCCTTCCATTCTAAATGAAAGCTTTGCTGGATAGAGCAATCTTGGATGTAGGTCTTTGGCTTTCATGACTTGGAATACTCCTTTCCAGCCCCTTCTTGCCTGGAAGGTCTCTTTTGAGAAATCCTTGCCTGGAAGGTCTCTTTTGCTGACAATCTGATGGAAACTCCTTTGTAGGTGACTGTCCCCTTATCTCTTGCTGCTTCTAGGATTCTCTCCTTCATTTTAGTCTTGGCTAATGTAATTATGATGTGCCTTGGTGTGTTCCTTCTTGGGTCCAACTTCTTTGGGACTCTCTGACCTTCCTGGGCTTCCTGGAATTCTATTTCCTTTGCCAGATTGGGGAAGTTCTCCTTTATTATTTGTTCAGATAAGTTCCCCCCTTGTTGCTATTCTTCTTCCCCTTCCCCTTCTTCCCCTATAATTCGGATGTTGGAATGTTTCAAGATGTCCTGGAGGTTCCTAAGCCTCTCCTCATTTTTTTTTTGAATTCTTGTTTCTTCCTTCTTTTCAGTTTGGTTGTTTCATTCTTCCTTCTGGTCTACTCCCTTGATTTGAGTCCCAGTTTCCTTTCCATCACTATTGGTTTCTTGTGCATTTCCCTTCATTTCAGTTTAGCCTTCATTTGTTCCTCTAATTTGTGACTAAAATCGACCAGTTCTGTGAGCATCCTGATCATCAGTGTTTTGAACTGTGCATCTGATAGGTTGGCTATTTCTTGGTCACTTAGAGTTATCGGCTCCGGGGCTTTGACTTCTTCTTGAACCATATTTTGGTCTGTTTGCACTTGCTACGTATGAGGAGCGGAGCCTTAGGTGTTCACCAGGGTGTGGCAACTCAGTTGCTGGGTTGTGATGCTGTATGTGGGCGTGGGGTCAGAGAGGCACAATGGCAGTCCCCTCTGCTGCTTTCCGCTGCTGGGGCCTGTGCAGTCTGTCTCACTGATTGTTCCTTCACTGGTTTATCTGCACACACAACTGTGTGACTGCGGTCAGCCTGCTGCCTTACACCCTCACTGGGTCCATCTGTTGCTACCCCACACCTGGGATCTGCCCAGGGCTGCCTGCACGCCTGGGTTGGGAGATCTTTCCGGCCCAACCCCACTCCACTGCTGGCTCTGCCCCTGTTACCAGTCTGGTTGAATGGTTCGTTGTTGCTGGACTTCCTGTATAGTTCAATTTTCTGTGTTTTGGCTGCATTTTTGTTACTGAAACTTTGTTGACTTTAAACTTGGTTGTGAGAGGAGGCACAGTGTTTCCACCTATGCCTCCATCTTGGCAGAAGTCTCTCATTCATTCTTTAGTAATTGTTACCACAGACTATTATGTGCTGGGTTCTGGGATTTTAAAGATGTTTAAGATACAGCCCCTTGCTTTGAAGAGCTTATAGTTTAGTAGGGATAATAGGTACCTAAACTGATATTTATGATAAGATGTGATAAGCATGCAGAAGAGAGAAACATCAGCTCTCCTGTGGAAATGAGGATTGTCTTATAAAATGTAGTGGGACCCTTTAACAAAGGGCCGGGACTTACCAGGTAAAGAAGGGTTGAGAGATTATTCTAAGCAGAGAAAACACTATCTGTAGAGACAGAGTCATGAGAGGACACTTAGGGAATGATTAAAATGTTCAAGGAGGCAAAAAGCATAAAATCCAAAAGAAAACATATTTGAGGTAAAATGAACATGATATGGAACTGATTAGGTAAAAGTGAAATGGGTAGCTAAGAGAAAGAAAGGCTAAACCTAAGTCTTAATGTAGGGGACTAGGACTATTAAATGAGCAAGAAAGGAAGGGATTTTTTACTTTTGGAGGGTAGAATATTAAGACATGTTGAGGTCAAGGTAACTGTGTTTCTAGAAAAAAATGTCCTTCAGACATCTGGAAATATGAGGTTAGTATTCAGAAAATAATTTTGGGCTAAAGATGTAAATATGAGATGCATTAGTATTCAGGTAGTTGAAGTCATGGTAGTAAATCATGTTACATATTTAAAGAACAGACTGAGAAGCTGAGGATATGTATGTAATGTGTGAGGGACAATAAATTTACAGAGCAAAGTCAAATGTTCTTTTTTGAGAGCTTGCCATTCAACCTTCACAAAAGTAGTTTAGATTCCTCTTGATGCATGAATGTTTAGAGAACTCTGGCTTGGATAAAAATGGATAAAAATGCTGTAGATCATCCATTTCTCAGCCATTGCTGCCAATTCCCTTCTCTACTGTCTCAGCATGGCATCTCTGGGGAGATAAGGATCTGCTGAGGTCAGTAAAGAAAATTCCATACTTTTTATGTTAAATTACCATTGACTATAGAAAGTGATTTAGAAGTTGTCTATAGGACCTGGCAAACTCCCTCCTGCTACAAATGATGCCATTTCTTCTTGTGCTCTCCTTAATGCAAAAAGAAAACCACTACACACCCTATTGGGTATATTACAAATGTGTTTTCAGGTATAAACAGCATATGAAAGTAGATTTTCCAAGAAAAATAAAGTGGCTGATTGGGAGTCTTAGGGATGACAGGAAAAAAAAGAGTCATAGAGGAGACCATGAGACACATTCTTGGTATTCTAGAAGAACAGATTCCTTTTTTTTTTTGTACAGAATACTTCAGTACTTAAGCAGTTATTAAATCATTTCTTTCTGTCTTGAAACAAATATGTAAAGACTCCAACATACAATCTCTTTACATCGCAAGGCAAAACTCCTCCATGGACATTAAATTGGTTATGGAATGAGTTAAGTTGGCATTTTTTGTTTATGTTTTTGTTAATCAAACCATCCATGGCAAGTGGATATATCTAAGGGTCTGAAAATTATCTTCTCTGAATTCAGTAATTTTGATTCTTTACAAAGCCTTCACTTGAATGACTTTTCTAACCATTAATCATTTTATAGCACTTCTTTGAATGCTCACCAGATTCCCTGCATTCATCTTTAGCTGTTACAATAAGATCACTTTAACTCTGATCTACAACCGTGTTTAAATATTGTTCAAAATGTTCTGTTCTGTGCAAGGCATATAAGCCTCTGAAAACACATTTCAGAGGGAAAAAATTGTCAGGCAATGTTGGTAAAGGAAGGGACCTACCCTGGGATATTAATTAAGTCCAGTTATTGTATCCATATTAAACCTGTGTCTGCTAACTCCAGCTTAAAAATCAGCGAAGCAGAAGAGAAGAAATGCACAAGAGAAAAATAGAAACTATCTTCTGCTTAAGGAGAGCGATACATTTAGTGGTATCACTTGCTGAATGAAGCCATTCTTTTTTTTTGATAAATTCTTTTATGAAAGGACAAAAATGATAGAAGGAAATCTGGAAGCTAGGAGCTTTAAAAGGGTAAATTTGAAGTTTCTCATTGGTTAGCTCCCAATAGCCAAGAAGAGGGGAGCAGCTTATCTGTGGTCACAATAGTGTGAATTACAGTTGATTACTGAGAAAGGCACACCTGGAGGTTTTGGATACTGAATGCATCCCAGAGATAAGAACATGTTGCCAGAGAGTTTTTAAATTTATTTGAATTAGGATTCAGGGTGAGTCATAAAAGCAAAATGAAACAATATCATACCTGGAGGTACCTTAGCTATTTACTGTTTTTAATAATTGCTCTAAAGTTGCCTAGACTGTTGGTTAACATTAAGCAAAGCTATTTTAATATCAATACCTATGATTTTTTTAAAGAGAAAAGGTATTGTGGTAAAACATAAACAAAGTTTAGCTCATCTGGAGAGACTGAAACTGGAAAAATAAAGCAGAAAGGGAGTAAGTACTCCCTTTAAAGTGTTAAATCCCAACTATGTTATCTATATGCTCTCATTTCATCCTTATAAGAACACATTCAAGCCCTGGCTGGCGTAGCTCAGTGGATTGAGTGCGGACCTGTGAACTAGACGATCTCGGTTCGATTCCCGGTCAGGGCACATGCCTGGGTCACAGGCCAGTTCCCAGCAGGGGATGCAGGAGAAGCAACCATACATTGATGTTTCTCTTCCTCTCTCTTTCCCTTCCCCTCTAAAGATAAATAAAATATATTTTTAAAAAGAATACATTCAAAATTGACTCAGAGATGTTAAGGAGCATGTTCAACCTATCAGTACACCGCTCATATTACATTGGTGTTCCTAAGTGTCCTTCCCAAGGTGTCATTCATTCATCCTTCAGCTATTTTATCCATCAAATACCATATTCCAGTCTCTGGAGCCATATTCTGAAATTAATGGTGAACAATACAAGGGCATAACTTCAGGGAGCTTTACCTATTTCTGAACAATTCTTCAGGTTTTGGGGAATTCAAGTCTTCTCCTCCAGCTTGTTGGCCTCCCATTCCATATTCTTCTATCTGCCTTATTAATGGGCATTCTCTTTGTTATACTCCTGTGATCAACTCAACTATGAGTCACTTAACGGGGCAAAAACAAAATGATCAAGCAGCCTTTTCTGACACATGCAACCAAATTAGCATAGGAAACATCTATTAGGTCACATCCACTCCATCCCTTTGGGAACACAGCAAAATGTTCCTTGTATTATGCTACATAATTTCTCAACTACATTGTCCTGCCTAGTTGTAAATAATTATAAATGACTCAGTGGCAGGGTTTCCACTATTTCCTCTCAAAGGTTAACTCACAATTGAGTAATTTTCTGTGTCAAGATGATTTCTCTGATAGCCTTTGTCTTTTCATCTAATTGTGCTCTGATCTACCCTGATTCCATATTATACAATTCCTTGTTTATTGTTTTTATACTCTTCAAACATAGCTATATGGCTCACCCTATTCTTTCCCCTCTCCCAAGAATCGATTGGTTGACTCTTAACCTCACTTTGGTAGAGGAAACTGCAAGCTTGCCACAATGTTTAGCAATCCCACTATTTCCTACCCTATGTAGAGCATGCCATCTAATATCTTGCAGTGCTGGGGTCAGACTTTACAGATCACTGCCTATACACTGAGTAGTGATGTGGGTATCCAGAGACCAGATTGCTTTTGAACTACTTTCTTTGTCATCTCCATTCTTCTATTTGTCTAGGGTACAAAAGTACCTCTGTAGCTATTTTTTTCCAACCACATGTTTTGAGGACGATAATAAAACAGATCTAATTCCTCAGAACATCATCTTAGAAGATTCAGTTTACCTGGGTGTGGAATTCACTCACATACTCAACTTTTATTGGAAAACAGCAGTGCATACATACCCTGTTCAAGGCATTAGGTATACTATGTGAATCTGATATATTCTTCTTCCTGAAGAAATTTAATCTAATAAAGGAGATGAATAGATCCTTCTCATCAACTTATCAACCCCCCTGCCTTCTCTTCTAAAGACTATTGTTTACAGATACAACTCCTCCCTCCCACTTACCCTTCACTGAACTTGAACCTCTTCCCCTAGTATTTTAATGAAGACTTTTCTGACAACATTAACCAATAACTTAATCAGCAAATCCAATAGCTTCTTTTCTATATTCATACAACTCAAATGGAAGATCATTTAACACTGTTGATTGATGGCCTGCTCTTTTTTGAACTCCCACCCCACCTTTCTTTTCCTGACACCACTCTCCCATGTGTCTCCTCCCACATCTCTGACTGTCTTTTCTTTTTCTCTTTTACATCCCCTTTCTCCTCTCACTCTCAGATGATGGTTTCCCCTTATATTTGATTTTAAAAAGAGAAGCACTAAGAATAGAACATCCTTATTTTTCTATCACTCTCTCACCAACCTACTTTGCCTTACCTCTTCTTAATATAGATGATTCATCCTTAATTTTATAAAGTTCAATCCTCCACTTCTGCTCTGACCTGCCCAAGGACTTTGCTCTCATCCCTTCTTTTCTACACCATTAATTTCCCCCTCACTAATGGATTATCCTATTAGTAGTCAGACATTTAATGTTCATGATATAAAGGAAAATCTCCCTTCCTTGATCCTAACTGCCTTCCAGCTAACACTTCACTGTTCTGTTTCCCTTCACAGCTAAATGCTTAGAAAGACTTACTAGTTTCTTCTCTTCCCATTCTTTCATTGTTTCATTGAGTGAAACAATTCACTCAAGCTTTTTTCTCCAACATTCCATTGTTAAGGTTGCCAATGACCTCCATGTTGCCAAAATCAACAGTTAAGTCTCAAAATCAGTGTCTCATCAACATTTGACACAGTTTACTACTCCCTTTTTCTAGAATAAGTTTCTCCAGTTGAGTTGTGCAACACCAGTCTTAGTTTTCCTCCCACCACACTGGCCATTTTTCAGCTTATTTTTGGTTGCTCCTTAACTGCCCTATCTCTACATATTGGAATATTCCAGGACTCAGTCCAAGGACCTCTCCTCTCTGCTGTCTACACTTAACCAATTAGTGATTTCATCTAGTCTCAAAGTTTTAATTATCAGAGGGTGACTCCATAATTTATATATTTAATATTGAATCATTCCTGGACTTTAGACTCATTTATCTAAGTTCTTACTAAATATTAGCATGTAGGTGTCCAGTGGACATCTCAAACATGTCCAACAACAAGCTATTTATTTCCTGTTTCTTCCCACCATTCATCAACTTGTTCTTTTTCCAGTTTTTCTCACCTCAGTCACTGGCACCATGTAGTTATTCATGCCAAAACCAAGGAACCTTTTATTCTTGTCCACCCACTCCATACCACAACCCTGCAACTCACACCTAATCCATTAACAAATTCTCCAAAACAAATCCCACATTCAACTACTTTTCACTATCTCTACCACTAAAACTCAAGCCCAATCCATAACCACTTGTTGCTTGAATTATTGTAATTGGCATCCGAACAAATGTCCCTTTTTTCTCTGCCCCTTCTACAGCTGCCAGCTGTTCATCTCCAATTCCATAACAAATCATACTGCTGTCCTGCTTAGAACAGCTTCCCTCGGCAATTAGAATAAATTTGAACTCTTTACAAGGGCTTACAAGGTTCTATGTCCCTGACTACCTCTTTAACTTCAACTCCCTTCATACTTCTTTTTGCTTACAACACTCTAATTTCAGTAGCTTTTTTCCCCTGATCTTTGAATACATAAAGCATTTTTCCACTTAAGGGCATTTATACTTGATGTCATTCTTCCCAGAATGCTCTCCCCTTCCACAGATCTTTATATGGCTGCCTGTCTCTCATCACTTCATTTTTAGTTCAAATATGTTCAGAGAAGCCTTCCTTGAACTAGCTAAAGTCTCCCTTGCACCCCTTGCACCCACCATACCCATGTTTAGTCATTTTATGTCTTACATTGCTCTGTTTTTCTTTACAGCACTTATCACTAACTGATATTATTATGTTTACTTATTTGTGATTATTGTTTACTTTCTCTACTGTCTCTACTAAAATATCGCTCCATGGGGAGGGGACTATTTTGTTCACTGCTATATCCTCAGTTCCTATAAGAGTACCTGGTACAGTATATGGCCCTAGTAAATAACTTTTGAAGGAAAGAAGGGAAGAAGGAAGGTAGGAAAAGAGGGAGGAATACTGTCTCTCCTTGTGCATAGTTCTTAAATATATATCCCCTAATAACTTGTTCCAGTTCTGTTCTCTTCTCATATATAATACCATTTTGGGAAGGTCCCTCCCACCCACCCACCCCCAATGGCTCTAATTAACACCTACCCAAATAACTCACAATCTAATTATTGAGTCCTTGTTTCTTTCCTGTATATGATAATTATAGTTACAATTTCTTGGTAGGCTTTTCTACTTAGCCTTACAGATGCTTTAAATCTGCATTTGCAAATTCATTATTTTCTTTATTTTCATTATTCATTATTTTGAATAATTCATTATTTTCTTTCCTTCTGATATAATGTATGTAAAATACCTAGTCAAATGCCCAGTATCTAGTAGATACTCAATAAATGCTATTTCTTGTAACTACATCTTGTATATTAAGCAAGAAACTTTGGACTCACCTTGGGCTCATGTTTCTTTCTTTTACTGAACCCACCACTTCAATTTTCAAGTATTTAGAAGTATGAAAACCCAACACTCCTAAAATTCTCAGCTTTTAATCCTTACTCTAGTTACCCTTTTCCGGTACACATTCATTCAATTCAATTCACTATTCAATGAGTATTGAGCCTGTAACCCTGCTAGCATGAATAATACATAGACACTGCTCAAAATTTACAGGGGGTGGGGAACAGAAGAGTAGACAACTGTTACAATATAGAATTAGCAATTCTAGGTAGAGAAATTAAAAGGATGTTGTTTATGGGATGAAAATTTAATACAGTCCATGGGTAAAAGTGCTAAGGAAAGTATCTTAGACATAGTAAAGCTTTGCTTAAGTGTTAAGTGTTGATTAGGAGTTAGCTAAACAAAGAAGAGGAGGGAGCAGTCACCACTGCAGGAAGAAGGAGTAAAACGTAAAAAGATACAGAGATATGGGAGATGTGTTATAGTTGGGAATGTACATGCAGTTGAACATGACCATAACATAGAGTGCAAGCTTGTATGGAGAGAAACAGGGGTTATATCCAAGGGACCTTATTCAACCAAATTAAGGAGTTTGGACTTTATACTGAACACAATAGGGGATCTTGATAAGTTTTGCTGAGTAAGAGTTTCATAACAAGTTTTACTTTTAAGAAGACGACACTGGTTGCAGTGTGGAGAATGAATTCAGGAGTTAGGAAATATGGTAAGATTGGAGGTAGATAAAGTAGGTGAAAGGCTACTGCAGTGAACAAGCAAGAGAGGAGAAATTTTCAGTAGGTAAATTTGCCAAGACTTCACCAACTAGATACAGAAGTGAGTAGTTGAGAAAACTGAGTTCATTATGAACTATTTACTCAGATAGAGGTACACAGGAGGAGAACCAAATTTTATCAAGTATTGGAGGTGAAAGTTAATGAGTTTAATATATGCATGTGGAGTTTTTGAGTTATCTGTAGGGGCATACAAATGGAGATAAGTGGGATAGAAAGAAGTGGGACATATGAGAAAGTGGTATGCAATAAAATGAGAGATTTAGAAGTTTTGTTTGCTAAGTAAAATCATGAGAATGAATTAAAGTTACTTGTAATGTGTAGTATGAGAAGAGACTATAATATTTAAAGGGAAAGTGGAGGAAAAGTAGCTATAGAAAAGGAATAGGCAAACAAAGACAAAGAAAAAACAGGGGAGAGTAGTGTTATTGGAGGCAAAGAGAGAGGAAATTTTGAGAAGGAAACAGTGTTCAACATGTTAAGTGCTAAGGAAATGTTGCACTGGGTTGAATAGTGTCCCCCAATATTCATGTTTACTCGAAATCTCAGAAAGCAACATTATTTGGAAATAGGGTCTTTGGCAGATGTAATTAGGTAAGATGAGGTCATACCGGATTAAGGTAGGCATTAAATCCAATGACTGGTATCATTATAATAAAGCCATGCAGATGCAGAGACACAGAGGGAATGCTGTGTGCAGACAGAGACAGAGGTTGATGTGTCCGTAATCCAGGGAATGACAAGTGTTGCTGGCAACTACACAAAGCTAAGAAGAGGGAAAGAAGGATCCTTTCCTAGAGCCGATAGAAGGAGCATGGCTCTGGCAACACCTTGATCTCAGACTTCTAGCCTTAAGAACTATGGAAGAATTTCTGTTGTTTTAAGGCACCACTTTTTATTTTGTTATGGCAGCCATAGCACACTATTACAGAGGTGAAGTAAGATAAAAACAACAAAAAAGTTCATTTCTTTAATTAACAAGTAATGTTGGCCAGAGTCACTTGAGGGATGTAGGTGGGGATAGGATTAGATTGCTATGGGTTGTGCTTATGAGTGAAAGGTGGTAGAGTAGAAACAGTAAGTGTGGACAATTTTTCAAAGTAGTTTAGCCATGAAACAAACAAAGGGCAATATCTGATGAATATAAGTCTGAGAAAGGGCCTGGCTGGTGTAGCTCAGTGGATTGAGCGTGGACCTGAGAACCAGGCAGGGCACATGCCTGGGTTGCAGGCCAGTTCCCTGCAGGCCAACTCCCAGCAGGGGACGCACGAAAGGCAACCATACATTGATGTTTCTCCCCCTCTCTCCTTCCCTTCCCCTCTAAAGATAAATAAATAAAATATTTTAAAAAAATAAGTCTGAGAAAGGTTTTTTCAATATGGGAGAGATATGAGTTGGTTTGTAGATGTAGGGGATGGAACAAGGGCAAAGAGAATGAGAATCAAAGGAGCGAGATTTCTTCAGTAAGTGGAAGGAAATGAGGTCCAGGCCACAAGGAAAAGAACTGGAGTGTCCAAGTGAAGAGATGAACTCTTAATTCATATCCCTTTGGATTTCAGTAAGGTAAGGGTAGGGAAAACATCATTCAGACCCATTTATATAGGGTCTTCAATGCTGGAATTAAGTGTTCAGACTTAATTCTAGAGGTGATTAAGGCTTTTTTTTTTGAGAAAGGGAATGCCATGACCCAGACTAAACACAACTAGTTTTCATAGCTCATGAGGTTTACCCAGAGAACATTTACTGATTAAAATGAATACAGAGATGTGCTTTAGGGAGATGCATTTGGAAGAACTGCAGAGAATGGGTTGGAGGGCATCCAGACAAAAGAAATGAATCCCTGGTATAGTGGGAAGAAGTCAAAGGAGACAGATGAGATAGATATTAGAAACACTGCAAAAAGAGCTCTGAAAGGTCTTAGAGACTGTTGGTGATAAAAGAGTAAATTGAAGAGGATTCTGTATTCATGAGCTTGATGAACAGGATTGGGAAATATGCCATGGACAGAAATAGAGATATAAAGGGGGAGGGAATTTGAGTGAGCTGTAATGCACAATTTGGAATGGAACTCTGCAGCTTAGGAAGAAGGTAAAGCAGGGAAGATACTTGGCAGTCTCCTCTATCCAGAAGAGAGGCAAAACCCTTGGAAGTGGATCATTTTATAAAAGTTGGCACACAAAAAAGATAAGGTAAAGAATAATGTCACAAATGTGCTTTGGATGTAGGAAGATGCTTCCCTCAAGTATATAAAGCCTTTCTAAAGGAGGTAAAGAATGTGAGGTGTCCCAGAAACAGTGGAAAGAATGCTTGGCTAGTAAGCAGAAGCTACTGGTTTAGTCCTACTTCTGTCACGTCCAAGTCCTGTGACCTTAGCAAAGTCCTTTCTCATTGCAGGTCTCAGTTTTTTAACCTACAAAATGGAGTCACTGAATATAGTGATTACAGAGACCCTTTTTAGCTCTGACACTACATTTGCCTTACGTTGCAGCTTGACTTTACTCTATGGCCTATCTTTGGTTTGGCAGAAAGGGGTAGAAAACTGTCTAGGTTAAGGAACAACATAGAAAAGGAAAGGCACATTTAAGAAATGAGAAGTAAACCAACTTGGAGCTAGTTGATGTTTACAACTTCAGTTATCCAAACTAAAGATTATTCTTTTTTAAAGTACATTTTATTAATTATGCTATTATAGTTGTCTCAATTTTTCTTCTCTTTATTCCCCTCTGCCTTGCACCCTGCCAACCTCCATCATCCCCCTGCACCTTAGTTCATGTCCATGGGTCTTGCACATAAGTTCCTTGGCTTATCCATTCTCTATGCTATTCTTAACATCCTCATGTCTACTTTGTACCTGCCAATTATTCTCTGTACCTTTTACCTCTATTCTCCCCCTCACCTTCCTCACTGATAACCCTCCATATGATCTCCATTTCTGTGATTCTGTTCCTGTTCCAGTTGTTTGCTTAGTTTTTATTTTTGTTTTTTAGCTTCAGTTGTTGAGAGTTGTGAGTTTGTTGTAATTTTACAGTTGACAGTTTTTAATCTTCTATTTTTTACATAAGTCCCTTCAACATTTCATAAGATAAGGTCTTGGTGATTATGAACTCCTTTAACATTACCTTATCTGGGAAGCACTTTATCTGCCCTTCCATTCTAAATGAAAGCTTTGCTGAATAGAGTAATCTTGGATGTAGGTCCATGCCTTTCATAACTTCAAATACTCCTTTCAATCCCCTTCTTGACTCCAAGTTTTCTTTTCAGAAATCAGCTGCTAGCCTTATGGGAACTTTTTTGTAGGTAACTGTCTCCTTTTCTCTTGCTGCCTTCTTTTTAAATAGAGAATAATTCTTTTTCTTTTTAAGATTTTATTTATTCATTTTTAGAGAGAGGGGAAGAGAAGGGGAGAAAGGGAGAGAACTATCAATGTGTGGTTGCCTTTTGTGCGTCCCCTGCTGGGAACTGGCCTGCAACCCCGGCATGTGCCCTGATTGGGAATCAAACCACATTTGTTTGGTTCCCAGGCCTGTGCTCAATCCACTGAGCTACACCAGCCAGGGCATCTTGTTTCTTTTAAGATTCTCTCCTTATCTTTAATCTTGGATAACTTAGTGATGATGTGCCTTGGTGTGTTTCTTCTTTGATTCAATTTCTTTGGAACTCTCTGAGCTTCCTGGACTTCCTGGAAGTCTATTTCTTTTGCTAGATTGGGAAAGTTTTCCTTCATTATTTGCTCAGATAAGTTTTCAATTTCTTGCTGTTGATCTTTTCCTTCTGGCAGCCCTATGATTCAGCTGTTGGAGCATTTTAAATTATCCTAGAGGTTCCTAAGCCTCTCTTCATTTTTTTGAAGTCTGTTTTCTTCATTCTATTTCAGATGGATGTTTGTTGCTTCCTTCTGCTCCAAATTGTTGATTTGAGTCTCTATTTCCTTCCCTTCACTATTGGTTCCTTGTACATTTTTCTTTATTTCACTTTGTACAGCCTTCACTTCTTCCTCTATTTTGCATCCATATTCAGTCATTTCTGTGAGCATCCTAATTACCAGCACTTTGAACTCTGCATCTGATAGGTTGTCTATCTCCTCGTCATTTAGTGCTTTTTCTGGAGGTTTGATCTTTTCTTTCATTTGGGCCATATTTCTTTGTCTTGGTACACTGATTATGCTGTAAGCAGTGGAGGTTTAGGTATTCATTCACTGGGGTGGGTCAACCCGCTTTGCTGCATATTGCTTCCTCACACAACCAACAGAAAGACAATAACCAATTTAAAAACAAAAAGCAACCAGAACTGCAAGAAAATCAAAGTGTATGTAAGTCCAACAACCAAGGAATTAAAGAAGAAACATTCATCCAGACAGGTAGGGGGAGTGGAAATGGGAAGCCAGGGCAGAGAGGACTTTCAACAAGATGATGGACCAGGCAGGAGAGGTGGCAGCTGGAGGACAGGGTGGTCTCACATTTGTGTACAGATAAGCCAGGAGGAACAACTGGGGAGGGAGACAGACCAAGAAACTCAGGGTTTCAGTGCAGGGAAATAAAGCCTCAAAACCTTAGGCTGTAAAAATCTGTGGGGGTTGCAGTGGTGGGAGAAACTCCCAGACTCAAAGGAGAGTTCATTGGAGAAACCCATGGGGTCCTAGAAAATACACAAACCCACCCACCTGGGAATCAACATCAGAAGGGCCCAACTTGGAGTTGGTAGCAGGAAAAGTGACAGAAAGTGGGGTAAGAGCTGAGCAAGTGTTCACTTTTTGACTCCTCCCCCACATACAGTGCCACAGTACAGCAGCAAAGGGGGTTGCCCTACCCTGGCAAATACCTAAGGCTCCGTCCTTTACAATGTAACAGGTGCACCAAGACAAGGATATATGGCCCAAATGAAAAAATAGATTAAAACTCCAGAAAAAGAACTAAGTGATGAGGACATGGTCAACCTATCAGATAGAGTTCAAAGCACTAGTAACTAGGATGCTCACAGAAATGATTGAGTATGGATGCAAAACAGAGGAAGAAGTGAAGGCCATGCAAAGTGAAATAAAGAAAAATGTATGGGGAAACAACAGTGAGGGAAGGAACCTGGGACTCAAATCAACAATTTGAAGCAGGAGGAAGAAATAAACATTCAACCAGAATGGAAAGTAGAGACAAAGCTTAAAAAAAATGAGGAGAGTTTTAGGAACATCTGGGACAACTTTAAACACTCCAACATCCAATTCATAGGGCTGCCAGAAAGAGAAGAGGAAGAGTAATAAATTGAAAACTTATTTGAAAACATAATGAAGGAGAACTTCTGCAATCTGGCAAAGGAAATAGACTTCCAGGAAGTCCAGGAAGCTCAGAGAGTCCCAAAGAAGTGGGACCCAAGGAAGCACAAACCAAGACACATCATAATTAAATTACCAAAGATTAAAGATAAGGAGAAAGTCTTAAAAAGAGCTGGAGGAAAGGAGACAGTTACATACAAAGGAGTTCCCATAAGGCTAGCAGGCAATTTCTCAAAAGAAACTTTGCAGGTAAGAAGGGGATTGAAAGAAGTATTCAAAGTTATGAAAGTCAAGGGCATACATCCAGGACTGCTGTATCTAGCAAAGCTATCATTTAGAATGGAAGGGCAGATAAACTGCTTCCCAGATAAGGTAATGTTAAAGGAGTTCATCATCACCAAGCCCTTATTATATGAAATATTAAAGGGACTTCTCTGCCCTTGCTGGTGTAACTCAGTGTATTGAGCATGAGCCTGCAAACCAGACAATCGTGGTTCAATTCCCAATCAGGGCACATGCCTGGGTTGCAAGCCAGTTCCCAGCAGGGGACCCATGAGAGGCAACCATACACTGATATTTCTCTCCCTCTCTCCTTCCCTTCCTCTCTAAAGATAAATAAATAAAATCTTTTAAAAAGGGACTTCTCTAAGAAAAAGAAGATGATCAAAAATATGAATAGTAAAATGACGGGAAATTCACAGCTATCAACAATTGAACCTAAATCACAAAAACAAACTAAGCAAACAACTAGAACAGAAACAGAATCACAGAAATGTAGATAATATTGAGGGTTATCAGTGGGGGGTATTTGGGGGTAAAAGGTATAGGAAATATGAAGCAAAATGGGTAGATAGAAAATAGACATGGGGATATTAAGAATAGTATAGGAGATGGAGAGATCAAAGAACTTAAACGTACAACCCATGGACATGAACTAAGGGGAGGAATGTTGGTAGAGGTGGGGATGCAGGGTGTAGAGAGATAAAGAGGAGAAATAATGGGAGAACTGTAATAATATAATCAATAAAATATCCTTTAAAAATAAAGAAAATCCCAAACATTAAAAAAAAGAAAGGTCAACTAACTGAACTCCAGGCACCAAAGTAAGTATTCCGCACACAGCCCTGACTGATATGACTCAGTGAATTGAGTTCTGGCCTGCAAAGCAAGGGGTCACTGGCTGGATTCCTAGTCAGGGCACATGCCTGGGTTGCAAGCCAGGTTCTCAGTAGGAGGCATGTGAGAAGAAACCACATAGTGTTGTTTTTCTCCTTCTCTTTCTCCCTCCCTTCTCCCTCTTTAAAAATAAGTAAATGAAATATTATAAAAAGAAAGTATCCTAGACATAGCAACCCAGAACTGAGTATTAAATAATGTTAATATGAAGGCATTAACTAAGGAAAGAAAGTGGAAAGTATGTTCCAAGTAGAAAGGAGATAATACAGTCACAGAGTTGAAGAAGGGTATGAAATTCTTTGGGAATGGTACTCCTCCAGCAATGGTATTACTCCTATTGAGGAGTCAGATGAAATTGCAGGTATGGATAGGAGTGAAGATATAAAATGTCTTTTATACCACATCTCTGAGCAATGAAGGCCACTAATAAGTTTTCAATGGGCCTGATACAATTGAATCTGTATTTAGATTTATCTCTGTGGTAACACTTCAGCAGACCAATCTGAGACGGCAGAGAAGCTACTGATATAGTACAGGGAGAGATGATGAGGACATGAGGTAGGGCAATAGCAGTAGCAATGAAGAGAAGAGGATAAATTCTGATAGTGCCTACAAGGTAAAATCAATGTGGTTTAGTGAGAGAACACAAGGAGTCATAAATGACTCAGGTTTCTACCTTGGGTGACTAGGTAAATGAAAGTACCACAAGTACTATTTTAAGGGGAGACTTTCACAAGCTTGATAATGAATTCAGATTTATACAGATTGCATTTCAATTTTCTGTTGGGTTTTCCTGCAGAGATTTTTACCAGGCTATTGTGCATATGAATATTGAGGAGAAAGTACAACTAGAGATATAATCATGAACACAGAGGTAGATGACAGTAAAAACCATGAACAAATGAACTTCAGATTAAATACACAGAGTAAGGGGAATCATGGGCCATGGTGATCAAAAGGAGACTGATGATAGGAAAAAATAATATTTGAGCCCTTGAAGAGCTATTGTAAAGAGAAAAGTATAATGAGAAAGCTAGAATGAGAAGAGATTGTTATCAGAGAGTTCAAATTAGTCTTTCTCAACTAATTCCTGAGAACTAAGCCCTAATGCCTCAAGGCAGTGATTCTCAAACTGTAAGCTTTTTACTTGGAAAGCTTGTTAAAACTTGTTGCTGGGTACTACCTCCAAAGTTTTGATTCAGTAGGTCTTTGTAGTGCCCAGTAATTTGCATTTCAAACAAACTCCAAAATGGTATTTGCCAGTGAGAACCACAGGTCTAAAGCATCCATTGCATATAATGAATTAACTTCTCTTTTATGCTCCCAGCTCTGTGTCAACCTTGAGGCAACTGAGATAATAGCCATTCAATATACTTTCTTTGTTCTGTGATTCAGATAAGGAACACTGTCAGAAGCTGAGTGAAAGTTTTTAGGGGTCCATGAGAGCAGGGACCATACCTATATAATTAATGATCAAATCACCAGACTCTAGCATAGGTTAGACATTCAATAAATATTTGTTGAAAGGTTGGCAAGGTCCATAATACAGTGAGTGAGCTGCTGATATTACAGGGTTAATTGCAGAAGTTAAGATCAAGGACCCATAAGACTAAAGTTTGACAGTTCAGAGAGTTCCGGTCAAGATTAAAACTAAGGTACAGACCCTTTGCTTCCTTGCACAATGAAAAGGAGGATAACAACCAATCTGAAATCAATAAACAACCATAAGTGCCAGGCAATAAAACTTCATGGAACTCCAACAACAAAGGATTAAAGAAAAAATCAACAGGAACAACCAGACCAGTAAGGCGGCAGACCACACAGGCTGACTCTGAAAAACCACTGCACAGTGGACCTTGGGGACAGGGCTGGCTGCCTAGTTGGGTGGGCTGTGCAGAAAGGGATGGCTTAAGGGGACTTAGAGGTAGCTGTGGGCTACAGCAGTTGCAGCAGTAGAAGAAGCTCCCAGTCTCATAGGAGAGTGTGTTGAAAAGTGCCCTAGGGATGAGCAGGCAAGCTGCACTGTTCCCTCTCTGGCCCCTCCCCCACAGACAGTGCCACAGCTCAGCAAGGAGGGTTACCTTGCCTGGGTGAATACCCAAGGCACTGCTCCCTTACAACCTATTAGCTACACCAAGACAAAAGAAATATGGCCCAAATGAAGAACAGAGTAAAGCCTCAGAAAGAGAGCTGAGCAAGGAGGAGATCACCAATCTATCTAAAGGAGAATTTAAAGCCCTGGTAATCAAAATGCTCACAGATGTGATTGAGCTTGGTCAAAAAATGAAAAAACAAATGAAGAATACCCAAAGTGAAATAAAGCGGAATGTTCAGGATACCAACAGTGACAGGAAGGAAACCAGGACTCAAAGCAATGATTTGGAACAAAAGGAAAAAATAAACATCCATCCAGAACAAAGTGAAGAAACAAGAATTTGAAAAAGTGAAGAGAGTCTTACTCGCCTCTAGGACAACCTGAAATGTTCCAATATCCGAATTATAGGGGTGCCAGAAGGAGAAGAGGAAGAGCAAAAAATTGAAAACTTATTTGAACAAATAATAAAGGAAAACTTCCCCAATCTTCCAGGAAGGAAATAGACTTCCAGGAAGTCCAGGAAGCACAGAGAGTCCCAAAGAAGTTGGACCCAAAGAGGAACACACCAAGATACATAATCATTAAGATACCCAAGATTAAAGATAAGGAGAGAACCCTAAAAAAACCAAGAGAAAAGGAGACAGTTACCTACAAAGGAGTTCCCATAAGGCTAGCAGCTGATTTCTTTTTTTTTAAATTTTTATTTAATTCTTGTTCAAGTACAGTTTTCTGTCTTATATTCCCAGCCCTGCCCACCCCCCCAGTGTTCCCCACCTCCCTCCCATCCCCCCCCACTTTAGTTATTGTCCATGTGTCCTTTATACTTACTTGTTCATGTGAATCCTTCCCCTTTTCCCCTGTGATTCTCTCCACTCTCCCCTCTGGTCCCTGTCAGCCTGTTCTGTATTTCAGTGTCTTTGGTTATATTTTGCTTGCTTGTTTGTTTTGTTGTTTAGATTCCCGTTAAAGGTGAGATCATATGGTATTTGTCTTTCACTGCCTGGCTTATTTCACTCAGCATAATGCTTTCCAGTTCCATCCAGAAACCTTGCGGGCAAGAATGGGCTGGAAAGAAGTATTTGAAGTCATGAAAGTCAAGGACCTGTATCCAAGATTAGCCTATCCAGCAAAGCTGTCATTTAGAATGAAAGGGCAGATAAAGTGCTTCTCAGATAAGGTCAAGTTGAAGGAGTTCATCATCACCCAGCCCTTATTATATGAAATGTTAAAGTGACTCATCTAAGAAAAAGATCAAAACTATGAACAGTAAAGACAAACTCACAACTATCAACAAATGAACCTAAAAGAAAAGAAAAACAATGAAAACAAAAACTAAGCAAACAACTAGAACAAGAACAGGATCAGAGAAACAGATATTAAGTGGAGAGATTTCAGTGGGGAGGGGAAAAGGAGGAATAGGGGGGAAAAGGTACAGGGAAGCATGGTTAGTAGGCATAAGGTAGTCAGGGAGAGATAAATGGTATGGGAAACAGAGGACTCAAAGAACTTATATGTACAACCCATGGATGTGAACTAAGGAGGAGGAATGCTGGAAGGTTAGGGAGGCAGGGTGGAAAGGGAATAGAGGGGAGAAACTTGGGAAAACTGTAATAGCATAATCAATAAAAAATATTTTAAAAATTAAAAAAGCAAAAAAATGTCTATAAGGGCAATAAAATGTTTCATTATGACAGCAGGAATTGGGGTACAGAAGATGACAGTGAATCAGGTGCCAAGGTATCAAACAGAAGTGGAAGAATGACCTGGAGGCTGATAGATGATATTGGTAAGGAGATAAAAATTGATAAACCTCCTTGTTTGAATTTCAAAACTGAGGGGCTTTTGCATGAGACTGGAGGAATAATGGTTTGGAAGTTGTCTGTGGAGACCTTGCCTAAACCAGGGGATATTATCATACTGTCCATTAAATTGTGTCTTGTTTTTTTAGTTTATCATACAATATAGTGCCCTGAGACTTTACTCACATGATCAAAAATTATTTGTATACATTTTCTCTTTCTGTACAGTTTTGTCATTTCCACCATGTACATCATCTTTCATACATATTTCTTGTTAAGGTCATTCCTAATTATTCTTTGTGTTTGGTTGCTATTTTGAATGGAATATATTTATCCTTATAGCTCCTAATTGGTTATTGTGATATATTATTAATTAAATTAAAGTTGTGCTTCTTTGATTTATCCTTTGAACTACATGTAACATGTTACCATCTCCTCATTAATTACTTAATAAAATCTTGAGCATATGTTCATTTTTATATCATTATCAGAGTTAAGATTTTACCTTTTAAAATATTATAATATTTGTAAAGAATTGTTATTATCCAATATTATTTGGGTAGATTTGGTAGATTATCATTTATAAGTTTTGCATCCACAAATGAAATACAAATATTCTTCTTGGAGTAGTTTGTTATGTGTTGGTATCAGAGTAACAGTAGCTTCAAAAATAGTTTGAAGAAATTCACTGATAAAAACATCTGACCCTAAAGTATTTTTGGAAGTTTCTCTTTGACAATTGTTTTCAACATTTCCATAGTTACAGGACCATTTAGTTTCCCACTTTTCAAGAATGCTTGGTATTGAAATTTCTATTACATATTTTGAATTTCTCTGAGATTTTAAAATTTATTAAGGTACAATTGTAGTAGCATCTTATAATTTAGATGCTTTTGTATTATATTTTGTTTATCATTTACATTTTATTTATACTTCATCTTTGTTTTCTTGATTAAATTTTTAGAGGCTTATCTACTTAATTTATCCACCCATTAAAAAAGGCCTACACCTTATAGTTGAAGGGAAACTGCATCTACACTGGAAAATAATATAGAACTTCTACGCTTGCTGTAGTTTCCTATGTCTTTAGTCTATACTGAACTTCTATAGGGTAATATATAATTTATATATTCATAAATATTTATAAGAATAAAAGATATAATTTTATTAGCTAACTAAATCTCTCAAAATAAATAGAATAGCAACTAATGCAAGAATAAGAGAGCTATTTGTTTGAAGGCTATCAGAAATTAATGTAAAGAGTCAGTTAGTATACACTCAAATCAAAACCAATACATATTTTAAAATGTGAAACAGAATAAACTCAAAATTATATAGAATTTAACATTTAATTGACATACATTTATTTTACTTTTGTACTTAAATTTTCTGTGAATCATGATTTTTCAAAATACAGTGTTCCACACTATGTTTTGTGTCGCTCAGTGTGAGCATGTTTGCATGCCACCTGGCACGCTAATGAATAATGATCTTTTATGAAAGGTTGTATTTTTTTAAATATATGTTATTGATTATACCATTACAGTTGTTCTACTCCCCCCTTTCATTCGCCTCCCCCGCACACTCCCTCCCCCACCATTCTCCCCCCCTTAGTTTATAACCATGTGTCTCAAGTTCTTTATATTCTATATTTCCCCCACTATTCTTGCCCTCCCCCTATCTATTTTCTACCTACTGTCTATGCTATTTTCTATACCTTCTCCCCACTTCTCCTCCTCCCACTCCCCTGTTGCTAACCCTCCATGTGATCTCCATTTCTATGGTTCCACTCCTGATCTAGCTGTCCTCTTGGTTTGCTTTTGTTTTAGGTGTGGTTGTTAATAACTGTGAGTTTGCTGTCCTTTCACTGTTAATATTTTTCATCTTCTTTTTCTTAGATAAGTCCCTTTAGCATTTCATATAATAAGGGCTTGGTGATGATGAACTCCTTGAACTTGACCTTATCTGAGAAGCACTTTATCTGTCCTTCCATTCTAAATGAAAGTTTTGCTGGATAAAGCAATCTTGGCTGTAGGTCTTTGGATTTCATGACTTGGAATACTTCTTTCCAGCCCCTTCTTGCCTGGAAGGTCTCTTTTGAGAAATCAGCTGACAGTCTGATGGGAACTCCTTTGTAGCTGACTGTCCCCTTATCCCTTGCTGCTTCTAGGATTCTCTCCTTCATTTTGGTCTTGGCTAATGTAATTATGATGTGCCTTGGTGTGTTCCTTCTTGGGTCCAACTTCTTTGGCACTCTCTGAGCTTCCTGGATTTCCTGGAAGTCTATTTCCTTTGCCAGACTGGGGAAGTTCTCCTTTATTATTTGTTCAAATACGTTTTCCACTCGTGGCTGTTTCTTTTTGCCTTCTGGTACCCCTATAATCCGGATGTTGGAACGTTTAAAGATGTCCTGGAGGTTCCTAAGCCTCTCCTCATTTTTTTTTGAATTCTTTTTTCTTCATTCCTTTCTGGTTGGATGTTTCGTTCTTCCTTCTGGTCCATTACATTGATTTGAGTCCCAGTTTCCTTTCCATCGCTATTGTATTCCTGGACATCTCCCTTCATTTCAATTAGTTTAGCCTTCATATGTTCCTCTAATTTGTGGCTATAATCAACCAGTTCTCTTAGCATCCTGATAAACAGTGTGTTGAATTGTGCTTCTGAGAGGCTGGCAATTTCTCGGTCACTGAGAGTTATCAGCTCTGGGACTTTGAGTTCTTCTTGCGACATCTTTTGGCTGTTCATGCCTGTTCCGTAGCAGGATCTAAGCCCTAAGGTGTTCACTAGTGCAGGGCAACTAAGTCGCTGGGTTGTGACGCTGTATGTGGGGGCGGGGTCAAAGAGGGACTAAGGCACCCCGTCTGCCGCCTGCTGCCGTGGCCCTCACCGGTGCCACAGCTGCTGCCGTCACTGGGCCCACGTGTCTCATCCCACTGCACCGCCGTCAGCCCTCGCCCCCTGGGGCCTGTGTGGTCAGTCTCACTGTTTGGGAATATGTGACCGCAGTCAGTCTGCCCCACACCCCTACTGGTTACGGGCTGCCTGTGCGCCTAGGTCGGGGGACCTGTCCTGCCTCACCCTGCTCACTGCTGGCTCTGCCCCTCTTACCGTGCCTGTTGAACGGTTAGATGTAGTCGGACTTCCGTATAATTCGATTTTCTGTCCTTTGGCTGTGTCTTTGTTTCTCCAAACCTTTGTTGTATTCAAACTTGGTTGTGGGAGAAGGCACGGTGTTTCTACCTATGCCTCCATCTTGGCGGAAGTGAAAGGTTGTATTTAAATAGATATTATTGGTATTAGAAGGTAGTGTATCATAAGGTAGAGCTCTTAAGAGTTCTGTATCAAAAAATAAGTATTACTGTACATTTATTGTGTTCAAGACACTGGCCTAGGTGTCAGAGCAAACAAAATATGACCATTGCCTTTAGGAAACTAAAAATCTAGTTTCAGAGATATGGACACACATGTAAACAGTGAAAAGTTATTATTAATTTATTAAATATATACTATGTGCCAGCCTCTATCCAAACCATCTAAAAATATAATAGTAACTAAAATAAAGACCATAGAATTACATGAATCAGTAATAATAATGTCCTGAGAAACAGTTTAACTGGTTATTTGGAAGTGAATTGTGTGAATATCAATACAAATGTGTAATTAAGAAATTCAGCATATGGACATATATGTCTATTCAACTAAAATATAATAAAATAGTCCTGGGACAAGTACATTAAAAAAAGCAAACTACTCCTTGGCTTCATATTATATTGAGTATTCAGTCATGTAATTTCATTCTTCATTTTTAATAATGAAATATTTAAGGTTATGAATTTACTTTTGAATATTGTACTCAAATAAGTCATGATCTCATTTTTGTTGTTTTTCATTAGTCTGCTAGAATTTCTTTGGGATAACACATGTGTATAAATGTGTTCTTAAATATTCAAGCAGTTGAAGTCTTTTGTTTAATTTGAAAAACATTTACATCATCATCTGAGAACAGCACAAGTATAATTTCCATTTATAAGAGTTTTCAAAGGTTTTCTTCATGGCATACCATATGATGATTAAAAAACATATTCTCTGCCCCTGGCTGGTGTGGCTCAGAGGATTGAGTGCTGACCTGTGAACCAAAGGGTCACTGGTTCAATTCCCAGCCCTGGTAGCGGAGGTGTGTGAGCACAACCACACACTGATGTTTCTCTCCCTCCCTCTCTTTCTCTCTCCCATGCCTCTAAAAAATTAATAAATAAAATTTTTCAAAAACATTCTCAATATTTCTCTAAATGTTCTCAGAAAAGGGGGTGTATTCACTGTCTATAAAATATTTTTGATATTTATTAATTAGATCTAATGAATTATGTTTTTCAAATATTCTAAGTAATTATTTTTTGGTCTACTTCATCTGTCATAGTTAAATTACATGGAAGTCTCCCATAGGGACATTTCTATAATTTTCTTCTTGTATTAAAGTTTTTCCTTTACATATTCGGTTTTTTTTAATTTTTATTTTTATTTAATTCTTGTTCAAGTACAGTTTTCTGTCTTATATATCCTTTACATATTTGAATGCCTCTTTTTACAAAAAAAACAGTCTATGACTACAATATCTTCAATGTAGTTTATGTCATTATAAATTTCGTGGGACCAACATGATTACATGGTTATTATTCCTGCTTTGTTTGTTTGTTTTTCAAATAGGTAAGTGACATGATCCGATGACTTATTTGGAGAATAGATTGATTGGGAGAAGGTAAGACCAAAATATGAGAAACCAGAAATCTTGAGTGATTGAACTAAGAGAAAAGCTACAGAGAGTTTTTTAGGGGACTGGTTTGAAAGGGATTGGGTTAATGGGAGCTGGGGCAAATGAGAAGAGTTGAAGGTAACACTTAGATTTCTGACTTATTTGACCACTATATAAAAGGAAATATAGGAGGAAGATCTGGGTTGGCCTTTCAGAATAAGCCATTTTTGTAAGTTCCATTTTTTTGTATATTCATATTCATTCCAAAGGATTCAAGCCCAGACCTAATGCTGTGTTGAATCTTTGTCAGTTGATTGCATACTCAAACCAAAGTCTTTCTACCTTATTCTAAAACACTAGGATAAATATTAAATTTTAGTGAAAACACATTTATTTTATGTGCTAAGAGCTCTTTCATAAATTTGAGGAACAATTTACACTAACAAGGAAGGATTAACTGTCCTTTCTATACTATCCCCAGGGTAATCGATAGGTGAAGGTTATATTTTCCACAAGGGGGCAGCATCATCTAATAAGCCTCCACTAGGAGCTGAGAAGAGGAGGCCGAAAGGGTCTGAGACAACATAGGTTCAGGGAGCCATAGGACCTGCCATACCAACAAAACCAAAGGGTCCTACTATCTCCAAGTCTGTAATTAAGTGACTGGTAGTGGCAGATATTGCTACAGGAGGGAGAAAGAGGATATGGAGTTTAACAAGGGAAGATGAGTGGGTGATACACCTGACCATTCCCATTATTATGACTGGTTCAGAAACCACCTTGGATAGTGTCTACATTTCCTATACGTGCTGGTATTTCTGTTATCTCTGTATAACCAGTATCTCATAGGGACCTTTATTTCCTATTCAAGTTTTTGTCACCCCTAAATGGTTTCCCAGCTAGTCGTGTTCTCTGAAGGTTAGGTTGCAAAGCACACTCCAGTTCTGATGCTCTCTTTATTTAATAATATTTGGTTACCCTGATTATGCTTCTTTTATGCCCTAGGGAAAGGAATGATACTGAAATTCATTGAAAGCTCATTATGTGAAAGGTATTTTACATAAATTGCCTCATAATCAACACAACAATGTCATTATAGAAAAACCATTATTTCCCATATGATAGAACTAGGAAGTAACATACATGGGTCTGACTCCAAAACAAAAACTCTTCCAAATCTACCATGCTACCCCTCCAAGAAGCCTTATTTAAAACCTAAATCTTGATTCAATTCAAGATTGAGTCAGTGACAATGTATCTATTGTATAAGGCATTACTTAACACGTCACCACCTATCAAGATACAAGGCAGGCATGGCTTAATACTAGGTACCAGCAAGTAATATAATAAATGACTGGGATCCTATATAACTTCACTCTTACTAACAAAACCCTTTCACCTTAAGTATTCTTTACTCAGGATAAATCATTTGGATGTATGTAGAGCATGAGCACAATGGAAGAATTAAAGATGGCTTCTGTGTTTCTGGTTTGGTTGACTGAGGGCATGGTGATATCAGTCACTGTGATAAGGACTTTGGGAAGACACCATTTTAGGTTTTGAGCGTATTGTGCTTGAAATGCTTCTGAGACATCTAAGTATGTCCAATAGGAAGGTGGTTATGTGAGTCTGGAGCACAAGCAATATACTTATCCACATATTGATAGTAATTGAAGCTCTGGAATGGGGTGATATTTTTCCATGGTATATTAATGAAGTGAGAAAGGGTGAAACTTGGAATGGTTAATATTTATGGGATGGTCAAAGGAAGAGCAGGTAGAAATCTGGTTTTAAAAACATAAACAGAGAGGTAAGAAAAGAATAAGTAAATGGGTATCTTAAAAGCAAGAAAGAAGAGTTTCACAAAGGTGAGCAGAATCCATTGACTTTGACAGTTAGGTAATATGTAGCTTTTGACAGAGTAGTTTCAGTGGAGTTCTGAAGGTCAAATTTACACTGCAGTGAGTAGAAAGTGAAATGGTAGGTGAAGAAGTGGAGACAGTGATTACAGAATCTCCTTTAGAAAGACCAAGTATAAGCATAAGGAGGAAGATGGGGTAGTAGCCAGAGGGAGACATATAATTGTAAAAAAGACAATTTAAATTCTTTTTTTCTAATAAAAATAATTAAGATAGAGCCCTGGCTGGTGTAGCTCAGTGGATTGAGTGCAGGCCTGAGAACCAGATGATTGCGGTTCAATTCCCAGTCAGGGCACATGCCTGGGTTTCAGGCCAGTTCCCAGCAGGGGACGCATGAGAGGCAACCGTACATTGATATTTCTCTCCTTCTCTCCGTCCCTTCCCCTCTAAAGATAAATAAATAAAATATTTTAAAAATAATTAAGATGGAGAAACTTAGGCATGTGCACAGGAAACAAACTAATAGACATGAAGAAGTATAAACTCCAACAGTACAGAGCAAAGATGTAGCAGTCATATGGAAAGCTCACCAGTAGACACATGTTTAGCAGCATCAGAATGACTATGTCTCAAAATGCTCTTACCTTACTTTTGCTTACACCACTCACCTTACCTGGAATGGCTTTTTCCTTCTGACAGTTTATTTGTCAAATTCTACACACCCTTTGGCTCAAATTCCACCTCCTCTATGAAGTCTTATCCTATCAATCTCTTCTAAAGTGTTCTTTTTCTCTTGAACTCCAATAGCAATATCTGTTTGGACAATCCATTGACAATCACCCTTTACCCTGCAATATCTCCTTAACTGCTTTCTTCAAAAGTGTATTGCTAATTATTTTGTCACACGTGTGTCTTTTCTCCCCTGCTAGACTATATACTCTTCAAGGGCAGGGTTTCTATACTAGAGTTTGCCACAGCCTCCAGAATGGCTACCATGGAAAGTAGTAGGATCGCTTTAAAGGTTGAGTAGTGGTAGCCTGTTATGGAGGAGAAGACAAAAAACACTGGGTTAGGTAGGCCCTTGGCATGCATTGAGTCATTTCATTCTCTCAATAGCAAATAAGGAGACCAAATCTTGTAGAGGTAAAATAAATTTATCTAAGTGACACAGATAGTATGTGACTATATCAGGATTTGAACCTGAGGCCCTTTATCCTATGCCTTCTGCTTCAGTCGTCTGCAGAATTCTGTTCATGGGAAACACCTCTTTCCTTGGTGATACTGACAGAGATATGACTCTATTGAGACTCTACTATCAACCAGGTGGTTTTGGCAACCCCTGCACCTTGCAGGACATCCCCTTGTATCTTACCTCCTGACAATCAGCTTGAGGATCCGGAAGGAGCCTTTGATGAGGATGAGGGCCTCTTGGCGGGAGCCATACAATGGCGTGCCATTGATATTCACCAGCTCATCACCAGTCCTCATCTTCTGGGACAAGGCTGCCTTGCCCCCATCTTCAATCTGTGTTGCAGAGAACAAAAAAAAAAAAAAAAAAAGAAAACAAGTGGTGAAGCAACTCCTTCTCCAAAATTCTACTCCCTGGCTCTCCCCAACCTCTGAGCCACAACCTCTGAGCCATTGGGGTAGGGGTGGAGGTGGGTAGGTGAGGAATGGCTCCAGGAAGCTCCAGGCAGCAGCTAACAAGGTGATCACAGGCCATTATTTACAGAAGGCAAAGCTTGGGCAACTCCTTTGAGGAAGGAGGAAACACAGTAATAGTACAGTCATCTGGGGAGACAAATACTTCTAAATACAAAAATGATGCTTGGAAGAAACCCTACAATATTGGCTAAAGTAACAGAATGACATAACAAAATGTGCATGTAAATCAGAACCAGAAGATCTAGGCTCTAGAAAAATCACCTTTGGCAAGTCCTTTCCTTCCTTATCTTTGAACACACTTTGAATTCTGGCAAACCCGAGTTTGGATCTTGGGTCAAGTACTTCCCAACTGTGAAACCATGAGCAAGTTACTTAATATTTCTGTGTCTCGAGGATCTCATAAGTGAAATATAGATAACAAGAATACCTACCTCACAAGGTTGTTAGTATATGACAGGTCTGGGAGCAGTAAATCCTCAATAAATGTGAGAGTTCTGATTATTATAGCAAGGGGGTTGACTTTGAAAGTGACTTCCAGCTCAATATTCTGAGTGAAATTGCAAATTCAAAAGATACAAAGTATGTGCAAAGTAATTGATCGTTTATCTGTGTCTCTTCAACAAGTACCTAGCACAGTGCTTTCAGTGTCTGGCACATAGTGGGCATTTACCAAAAGCTGGGAACCTGGATGTTCACCATTCCACTATAGCCTATAGAATTTATATTGGCCAGGACAATCTTGGCAAGAAGGTATTCATTTTCAATTGAGCAGGACAATCTTGGCAAGCAGGGGTGGAAGAGCATTGAAAGAAAAATTGTAAATAATATCCACCGGGGTATGCAAAAAAAAAGCAGAATGTCCCCCAAGGGTCCTCATTTATGGCTACTTTCATGCATAATATATTCTTTCTATCCAAAGGTGAGTTCTGCCTATTGGAACATCAGTTCCATCAATGGTGGTAGGAGTCATCTCATCGATCCATTAATTCATTCTTCAAGTTTTTAGTGGACTTATAGTATGCACAGGACAACATGCTAAGTGCTAGACATACAGAAAAGAATAAAGAACACACAACTCCCAGCCTCAGGGGTGTGTTACCAACTATAGTTTATATGTCCATACAGATGATCAAGTAAAAAAAAAGGTCCAACCCACTGATGGAATCAGGAAGAGGTGTTTGTTGTTTCTCCTAAGGGCAAGGAAGGTGAGGGTGATTAAACTACACAATCCTTAGAGAAAGGTAGATTCTAAGTGGGGTGACTATGCACTGGTTTTCACCACACATGTTTTTACACTTCCACTCTTGTTCCAATCTTCCTCCCAGTCTTTAATAGCATCCCTCCAATCTATCCCACACCATGGAAGTTAGAATATTGCTGAACTTTAGGTTGGCCAGCTATGTGCAATTTGGCAGATAAGGCCTGAATGTAGAAAAAAATGTTAATTCAGGTTTTTAAAAACCCCATCAAATAAATAGAAATTGTGAGTTAAATCATAGATTGTTATTAAATTTATTGCTGCTAGTCCAACACTTTTTTTAAAAGTTAACCTTTGTTTGATAAATTATAGGTTAGCCAAGTGACTTTGAATATATATACCTTTGTTCCAGTATCTGGGCTATCACTCAAGACAAAACAAGCCAATATTGGTAAATGGGGCACAACTCTCAGCAAATTAATTAGGATCACACTTTTATTTCCATTGTCATTATCATTATTATTTCACAGTCACTGTTGTCTTCTGGGGAAAAAAAAAGCAAAGTGCTGTACTTGGATTTCAGGAGTTCTATTTGAATGACTCACTTCTTTGGCATCCATGGAAGGCCCTCAGTCTCAGGCAGGACTTTCAACAGATACCAGCCATTTGAAAGGGCTTCATTAGGCTAACAAACAACCACAAACAGGAGTCTAACTAATGAATGCTAATATATTTTTCTGTTGGTATACATTAGTCTTCATTCACTCTACTCATTTTTTATTCATAAATCTCAATTATTCATATTACTGTTACCTATAGCAAGTCTTCCCTTCAATATGTATTGATATTAACTACCAGTTTAGGTTAATTTAGCACTTTGTTACATGAATGAGATTCATGTTTATTCCAGGCCAGAAAATGAAAAGGGGGAACTTTTAAAAATAAAATGTTTAATTCTTGCTGTAACAAATGCTCAGGCATTTTGCATTCTCTACTGCCACTTTGGTGGTCACTATATCAGTCCTTTCTTAGACTACACAGGCTAACTATGTATCCCTTTGCTATTCTATGCCCTTTCTCAGGCCTCAGGATCATCCTTCTCAGGAAAGAAATGGTGAGTGTAACAATACCACTTTAGCACAAGTGTGAGGCTTTGCAGACAACAAAACAGCAAATTATGGGCACAATCCTAGAGTCCAGACTAGTCCAGAGCAAGGAATGAAATTTCATTTGGTTAAAGATCTTTCGGACTGTACCCCAAACTAGTCCTTTCCCAGACATAGGACATTTACTGAGCTATATAACTGATTCCCTTTGACACCTCCTGATTTTTTGATGCTTTTAAATATTATTGTTCACTAGTCTTTCTCCTCCCCCACCTCCACATAGATTTCTGGGATCCAGCATATCTTTCATTTACTGTTTTACCTCCTGAGAGCTAGTTCTTCAGGTCATTGGCTCAATCACATTTGTTTATATAGAATAGGGATGTCAAACTCATTTTCACAAGGGGCCACATCAGCCCCACGGTTGCCTTCAAAGGGCCAAAATAATTTTAGGACTGTATAAATGTAGCTACTTCTTAACTGTTAAGGAGTTGAAATTACATTTGGCCCTTTGAAGGCAACCATAAGGCTGATGTGGCCCCTGGTGAGAATGAGTTTGACATTCCTGATATAGGAGATAAAGTTCATTTTTCTAGCAAGGAAATGGAAAAGGGAAGGTGTTGTAGACTGCTCTGCCTGGATTTAGGAATTGTATCTCAACCCCTTGTGGCTAAGGGTGAAGGAATGCGAGCCTCAGGAGACAAAACTTGTCTCTGGTAGCAAACGCTGCCTCAGTTTCCTCTCCCTGCTCCCAAAGCTTGGTTGGAAATCAATGATGGGTAAACCCCCTCACAGCGGGAGGCAACCTAAGCCAGAGTCAATCACTTGGGAGGCCTTCATGGAAGGACTCAGGGGGCTGCAACAAAGAGCAATGGACTCTCACCCCCCAGCTTTGACATAGCTCGAGTCCCCATGTTCTCTGGGAGAAGCACTTCCTGGCTCTAATCCCCTTAAGCCTGAATACATGTGGTGGAGAGGTGCAGCTCCTTGCCTTGCTAGAGCTGTCCTGGGGGAAAATCTGGCATTACAAAGACTTCCTGATAAACCTGTGAAGTCTGCTCTGCTAAGAGTGCTTTCATTCATATGTTAAGGGTTAGAGCAGGAAACCCTAAAACTCTGTTCCTGACAAGACTCTGAAGCCCTCAGATTTCTTTGAAATGTTATCTACTGTTTGATCCTTGCCGCCCTGTAGTCCTGTGTATTAGAACCCAATAAAAGGCTATGGAGCAGGGGCTTGGGGCCTTTTTCTCCTTGGAGAAACTGGCCGCTGATGGCCTTTTCCCCCTGAGAAACTGGCCACCAGCCCAAGGCCTTTTCTCAGCAGGGAAATGGCCACCCCTCCTCCCCAAGCAGATCACATCGTGTACCAGTCATGATTCATTCTCATCCGTGGCACATGGGGGGACTCGTGTGAAGCCACCCCCATGGGAAGGGAAGGGAAGGGAAGGAGGAAGGAGGAAGAGGAAGGAGGAAAGGGAAGGGAGGAAGGAAGAAAAGGAGGGAAAAAGATATATACACAATGGGGCAAAAATAGGTTTACAGCTGTGAGTATCCAAAAGTTTATTCTTATATTATTATTGTTAATTATTTTATTATTTTTCATACAAACAACTGTAAACCTACTTTTGTCTCACCCTGTATTCTCCTCTGAAAGGTTTTGTTTTCCTTTTCTAACCATCCCACTCATAACTCTGGCTGAACCCCAGGAAAGGTGTGAATCAACAAACTTCTTGAGATTAACATGCCCTATTTGAGGGACTGTATAGTATTATGTTATGCTGTTCATTCAGTAAGGCTGGTCAACTTTCCAGATTTTCCTGAATCAGATCTTCAGGGTGGCTTTCTTGTTTCATTCAAAGTGTTGTGAATTCTCAGATTGGACCCAGATGCATTGGAATGTCAGTATAAACATACATCACAAAGCTCAGTGTAAATGGTGGTTGACCTGTGTCATTTTGGATTGTCCAAGTGATCACTGAGCTAGCAGTGAGTGACTCAAGTAATTGAACATCGATTATGTAAGGTCATATAACCAAAAGCCAATGGGTATCTAGAAAGTTGGGAAGAGCTAATTAACCTTGGATAAGTTCCTTTCCCCTCTTTTGGCCTTTTACCCTTACTGGTAAAATGTGGGGTTCTGACTAGATGAACTCTGAGGGCCCTTAGAGCTCTAACATTCAATGACCTGTGAACAGTTAGTAAAGCCATGCAATATTCCTTCTGCTGACAGATAATCCCAGCTTTTCACACCCATTGTACTTCACTTTCACCCATGTTTCATGCCTCCAAAATGGACTAATGAATATCATTATTCATTTTCCTGTATTCTTTTATCTATTGTTTAAGAGTGGTCCATCAAGGTTAGAACACTTGAAAAGCACGGTTGGGACACTGAGAGAAAGAGATTTATGAAGCCCCATTTTGTGCTAATAAACTAGCAATTTGGAAATTTTTCATGGGTCTTCAATGCAGCATAAAGTGCTCTGATAGTTGTCAACAAAGTGACAAGTTGGCCCCTTGAAAGATAAGGCAAAGAAACATTGGCTTAACAGCACTTACTAGCTTTTTAGTAGCTTTTATTTAGTCAGATATTAGTAGATACTCGCTTAGGTCTTTTGAATAAATTTAGAAGATATGAGAAAGTGAAGGAAAATGCAGTCAGCAAAAGTAGCAGCATCTTACAACAAAAACCAACTGGTATCAAGTATTTATAAGAATAGTGTAAGAGCAGCATTAAAAAATCAATGATATGAGTTTGAATACTTCTGTTTGCCACAGTAAATTTATTGGAAAATCAGCCATTGACTAAAACTTTCTTGGCCAGTTCTAGGAGGTCCTGGCCAAATTGCCAGCCTGTATTCCTACTTCCACGAGCTAGTCTAAGAAGGCAAAAACATGGTTACTTGTTTAAATTGATGTATATTTTTGCAAACAGACAGAAAAAGTCACCCAGAATATAGTAGCTACATCGCTTTAAGAAAATAAAATATCCTCTTAATGTCTTTTTGGTACCCTCTGAAAGGTTTTTAAGTTTTTAGTAATACTGCAGACACTCATTCAGCAATTTGGTCTTCTCTGGGGAGTCAATAGAAGGAAAAGGTAGAGGTGGAGATAAGCTGGATTTGAGAAGTTGAGCTATTTGGAAGTAGAATAATCAAATAATGATAAAGTGCATGTTTATTCTGAAATTTAGTTTGAAATCTTGAGTAGACTACCAGCTTGGGAGTGTTTCTGATCTTCCCTCTCTGCCTTCGTGATTGATATCCCTTAGAATATGATCACGATAGGAGAAATCTCTCATGATTAATCAGAGTGCCCTTGATTAGGGAGATACAGGCTTTGAAATCTCTGCAATCTTTTGCATTGACTTTCAACAGTCTGATTCCAGGTTGCAGACATACTGGCTGCCCTAACTTGTCTCTCATAGCAACTCTCTCCCCTCAAAATACATCTCAAATTTCCAAAGTAGTCTAATGTTTCTAATTTCATCTTCCCTACCTTATTCCAGATTCCCAAAAGGCAAAACAGAAAATAGAAACTCCTTACTTAAACAAAGAATTCGAAAACAACCAATTACCAAAAAAAAAATTAAGGAGGCCTAGTTCTAAGTAGTAATCCCTGTATAGAGGCAGATCAAGGAAGTAGACATCATGGGAGAATATATTCTTTCCTTCTATCAGCAAAGAAGCAGATGTCCAAATCCTACAAAGGGCTGTTCTAGAGTGTAAAGTTCTGTGAAATCAGGCCCACTGGCTCCCCTGACCTTGAATCAAGAGAACTATGCTCCGTAAAAACAGGCACATAGACCAATGGAACAGAATAGAGCACCCAGAAATAAACCCAACTCTCTACAGTCAATTAATATTCGACAAAGGGGGCAGTAACATAAAATGGGGTAAAGATAGCCTCTTCAACAAATGGTGTTGGGAGAACTGGACAGCTACATGCAAAAAAATGAAACTCGAGCAACAACTTACATCATACACCAAAATAAATTCAAGGTGGATAAAAGACTTAAATATAAGCCGTGACACCATTAAAGTCCTAGAGGAGAACATTGGCAGGAAAATATCAGATATTTCACGCAGCAACATTTTTCCTGATATGTCCCTTAGAGCAAGGAATATAAAGGAAAGAATAAACAAGTGGGATCTCATCAAAATAAAAAGCTTCTGTGCAGCTAAAGAAAACAGCATTAAAATAAAAAGACAACCAACTGTATGGAAAAACATATTTGCCAATGATACCTCAGACAAAGGTTTAATCTCCAAAATATACAAAGAACTCACACGACTTCACTCTAAGAAGACAACTAACCCAATTAAAAAATGGGGAAAGGACTTGAACAGACACTTCTGCAAGGAGGACATACAGAGGATCCAGAGACACATGAAAAGATGCTCAATATCACTAGCTATCAGAGAGATGCAAATTAAAACTACAATGAGATACCACTTTACACCGGTGAGAATGGCTATCATAAACAAAGCAATAAACAACAAATGTTGGAGAGGGTGTGGGGAAAAGGGGACTCTGGTCCACTGTTGGTGGGATTGCAGACTGGTACAACCATTATGGAAAACAGTATGGAATTTTCTCAGAAAACTAAAATTGGACTTGCCTTTTGACCCAGCAATTCCACTGCTGGGATTGTATCCTAAGAACCCTAAAACACCAATCCCAAAGAACATATGCACCCCAATGTTCATAGCAGCACAATTCACAATAGCCAAGAGTTGGAAGCAACCTAGGTGCCCGTCAGTAAATGAATGGATCAAAAAACTATGGTACATATACACAATGGAATTCTATGCAGCAGAAAGAAAAAAGGAGCTCTACCCTTTGCAACATCATGGATGGAACTGGAAAGCATTATACTGAGTGAAATAAGCCAGGTGTTGAAGAACAAATACCATATGATCTCACCTTTAACAGGAAGCTAATCAAGAAAACAAACAAGCAAGCAAAATATAACCAAAGACACTGAAATTGAGAACAGGCTGACAGTGACCAGAGGGGAGAGGGGAGGGAATTTCAGGGGAAATAGGGGAGGGATTTAGAGGAACAAATATAAAGGATACATGGACAACAACTGAGAAGGGTGGAAATGGGAGGGAGGGGGGAGCATAGGGGTGGGATGAGATGGGAGTAATAGACAGAAAACTGTATTTGAAGAATAATTAAATTAAAAAATTGGGAAAAAAACAAATAAATAAAAAAAGAGAGAACTATGCTCCGTACCACAGCATGACCCTTTCCCTACAGACAACTCCCAAATTGATTATTCATCACCTAGTTTACTAATCCTCACAACAAAGGACCTCTAAACTCTAAATCATTAAATATCCCTGGGGATTAGCCCAAGTCAGATTCTAAGTATCTATGCCAAAAACTCAGTCAGCCAAGAGCCAAACTCAACTCTAGCAATTTGATGATGAGGAAAGGAGTAGGGAGTCAAAAGCACTATATCCTACATCAGGAACCAAAAGCCAGTTTGTCTTTGCTCCTACCAAGCCAGATCATCCTGCTGTCTCCATAAGTCAGATAAGGGGGAATAAATATTATTATGCAATAGTAAACTCAGGCTTTCTTCCATTATCAGCAATATACTCATTGGGGTCCTGTTCACACTTTGCAGACTCTAGCCAATTGTTTACACTGAAGTCCTTTGCTGACATTATTGCTATCAGTGTTTGCCAAAATGTTAGCCTTTAGTGGTTTAGAACAATAATATCCACAGTAGGGTACATATATCCCAGGCTATGTATAAGGTGATCTACTGAACAGGAGATACTGAAATTTCTATTTATATTTATGCTTATCTAAAAAAATAAAAATTAAGCTTTATTAATATTTAATATTGTGATAGTTAATTCTATCACTCATAAATAAAATTATGTATATTGAAGACACATACTCACAATATTTTTACTGACATAAATTTTTACTTAAAAAAATTTGGCCAGATCACAGCCTTAAATGACAGGACTAAAACCATAAAGCTTTTGGGGTAAAAAAAATTGGAGAATATCTTTGTGACCATGAGGTGGGCAAAGATTTCTTGGGCAGGGTTAAAGAAGCAATAACCATAAAAGAAAGTGTTATATTAAAGTTCACCAAATAAAAAATGTGTTCACAAAAATACCACTAAAAAGTGAAAAAGCAAGCTACAGACTGGGAAAAAATATTTACAATACATATATCTGACTAAAAGCTTATATCCAGAATATTAAAAACTCATACAAATCAATAAGAAAAAACAAATGATTAGCAATTGACAAAATACTTGAATAGTCACTTCACTAAATAAGAGAGTCCAATGCCCAAGAGGCATATGAACGGTGCTCAGTATCATTTTTCATGAGAGAAATGTAATTTAAAATCACAGTAAAATATCACCACACATCTACCAGAATGCCTGAAATTAAAAAGACTGAAAATACTAAGTATTGGCAAGAATGTAGAGCAATTTGAAATTTACATTGTTGGTGGAGGTGTAAAATTTTACAACCACTTTAGAAATCTGTGCACCTTCTCTTGGACCCAGACATTCCACACTTAGGTGTACCCAAAAGAAAGAAGTATGTGTGTCCACAACAAGACTTGATTGCTCATAGTGGCTTTATTCACAATAGACAAAAACTAGAAACAACCCACATGCCCATCAAAACACACTCATATGCAAAACAGCATAATATACAGCAATAAAAAACAAACTACTACTAAATGCAACAGAATGAATGAGTCTCAGACATATTGCATTAATTGAAAGAGACAAGTCCTGGCTGGTGTGGCTCAGTGGATTGAGTGCCGGCCTTCGAACCAAAGGGTCATTGGTTCAATTGCCTGTCAGGGCACATGCCTGGGTTGCAAGCCAGGTTCCCAGTAGGGGGCATGTGAAAGGCAACCACATATTGATGTTTCTGTCCCTCTCCCCTCTCTCTAAAAATAAATAAGTAAAATCTTTAAAAGAAAAAGAGAGAGACCAAACTACAATACATACTGTATGATTCCATTTTACTTGAAGGTCAAGAACAGACAAAGCGAATCAATCTATGGTATGAAAACTCAGAACAGTGGTTACCACTGGAAAGGGTGTACTGATTATGAAGACATATGGGTGTAAGTTTCATGGGTAATGGTAATATTTTACATATTGATCTGGGTGCTGAGTAATGAAAATATACATATCTAAAAATTCATGGAGATTTGTATATTTTATTCTACATATAAATTATTCCTTAATTTAAAAAATAAAAAATATTAGACTATACAGATTATATTTCTGAGGTAGGGACCAACCATCAGGTACTATTTTCACATACTCAAGCTTTAATCAAGATAAAGCATTTCACTTAAAAAGTAAGTCTTTACAATATGAATTTTTCCATTGTTCCTTTCTGCTTTTAAACACTATTTGTCTGCCTCACTCCTCCCAATAAGGTGGATAATTTCAATAGGACATGAAAATAAAAACAAACCTGCCAACTGGCAAAACTAAAAAAATAACTTTAAAAAATAACCAACTAATTTCTATCTTTACATATCATAAAAACAGAATCAATCCCTGACCCAATCTTGGAGCTAGTTTCTTTTCCTCTTGTCTATACCAGATATGCCACTTTCTCATGGTGCCAAGAGTTCCTCATAGGCACTCAGAGAAGCAGAACTTCTATTCAGGCTATTGTCACACAGGCAACTATCTCTTCTTCAGGTGTCATTACTGCCTCCTATCGGATTGCCTGTGCTTCTTGGCTGCCTAATAAGCTATCAATTTCAGTGAACCAAGTGAGCAAAGAACTTTGCAAAGTTGATGTTGTAGAAAAAGAGTCCAGGAAGAACTGTAGTACAAGAAACTGGAGGAAAGGATACAGTAGCATACTAATGACTTGATTTCTAGAAATAAGTGACAGCAACAGAGTTCACTTTATACAACCATAATATTAGCTCCCTTATATTAGGGTTAAAAATTAAAAGAATGAGATGGATCTGTTTCCACTGATAGATATTAGTTTCTTTTTACTCCTTGAAGGAAACTATTAACTGTGTTTACCTTTGGGGAAGAATGGATGGAAGGTATAAGCAGATGGGAATTTCCACTATTAATTTTGTACTTCTCTGAGGCCTCAATGTTTGTGTTACTTTAAAAAAAATGGCAAAAAATGCCCTGCCTGGCTCAGTGGATTGAGTGCTGACCTGCAAACCAAAGGGTCACTGATTTGATTCCCAGTCAGGCCACGTGCCTGGGTTGCAGGCAAGGTCCCCAGTAGGGGGCGCACAAGAGGCAACCACACGTCAATGTTTTTCTCCCACTCTTTCTTCCTCCCTCCCCCCTCTCTAAAAATAAATAAATAAAATCTTTTTTTAAGTGCCAAAACAACTTTGGGTGATAATATAGTAGGTGTCTTTTTGCTCTTTTCTCTATATTCAACTTTATTAAAGTAAATTAATGGATGTTATTTAAAAGGAACTTACACAAAGTAATATGTGATCCAGGTAGATAATTTTGGAAATACAGAAAGCAAAAACAAAAAAAACACCAGAATTTAAATCATTCATATTCTACCAATCATATACAATAGGCATTAATAGTATTTTAGTAGTTTCCTCCTCCAGTCTTTTTACTTATGTCCATTAAATGTCTATTTTAATAAAATTGAGTTATATATTTTTAAAAGTTTAAAACAAACCAGAAAGTCCATGATGTTTCCCAGCATTAAGGAAAGCATGGTGTGAGTTCCGGCCAAGATGGAGGCATAGGTAAAAACCCTTCACTTCCTCACACAACCAAAAGGAGGATAACAACTAATCTAAAAACAATAAACAACCAGAAGCGCCAGAATATCAAACTGCATGGGACTCTGACAATGAAGGAATTAAAGAAACATTCAACCAGACCAGTAGGAAGTCGCTGGGCAGCTGGGTGGGCAGAGAAGACCGGCAGCGAGGTGGTGGACCAGGGGTGGGGCTGGCTGAGAAGTCCTGCGGTGAGGCGGCAGATCAGACCACACTTCAAGGTGGGGGGCTCGCTGTGAGAACCCAGGGCAAGGCGACAGACAGTGTCCACAGGTCCGGCTGAAAGGACCCTCAGGGAGGTGGCGGGCCAGACGGCGCGGTGAGGCTGGGGCTGGCTGAGAAAACCCAGGGCAAGGCAGCTGACCATGTGGGCGGAGCTGGCTGAGAGGTACTGGGTCCAGGCAGTGGAATGTGTGGGCGGGGCCAGCTAAACAAGAAACAGACTCAGAGCTGACTGTGGACTACTGCGGGGGTCACCAAAGTGGGAGAAACTCCCAGTCTCACACGTGGAAAGTGGGTTAGAGAGGAGCAAGTGAACTGCATTGTTCCCTTTCTGACCCCTCCCCCACAGGCAGTTCCACAGCACAGCAAAGATGGTTGCCCTACCCTGGTGAATACCTAAGGTCCTGTCCCCTTACAACTTAATCGGTGTGTGGAGACAAAGAAATATAGCCCAAATGAAAGAACAGAGCAAAACTTAAGAAAGAGAGCTAAGCAATGAGGAAATAGTCAACCTATCTGATAAAGAGTTCAAAACCCTGGTAATCAAAATGCTCACAGCACTGATTGAGCTTGGTCACAAAATGAAAGAGTAATGAAAGATACCAAGTAAAATAAAGCAAAATATTCAGGGAACCAACAGTGACAGGAAGGAAACCAGGACTCAAATCAATGATTTGGAACAAAAGGAAAAATAAACATTCAACCAGAACATAATGAAGAAACAAGAATTCAAAGAAATGAAGAGAGGCTTACGGACCTCTGGACAAGTTTAAACATTCCAATATCCAAATTATCTGGCACCCCTGTGCCAGAAGAAGAACAGGAGCAATAAATTGAAAACGTATTTGAAAAAATAATGAAGAAAAACTTCCCCAATCTGGTGAAAGAAATAGACTTCTAGGAAGTCCAGGAAGCCCAGAGAGTCCCAAAGAAGTTGAACCCAAAGAGGAACACACCAAGGCACATCATCATGAGAAGTTATCCAAGATTAAAGATAAAGAGAGAGTCTTAAAAGCAGCAAGAGAAAAGGAGACAGTTACCTACAAAGGAGTTCCCATAAGACTATCAGCTGATTTCTCAAAAGAAACCTTACAGGCAAAAAGGGTCATAACCAATACTTACAGGAAAGAAGTATTCAGCATTATGAAAGTCAAGGACCTACATCCAAGACTGCTCTATCTAGCAAAGCTATCATTTAGAATGGAAGGGCAGAAAAGTGCTTCCCAGATAAGGTCAAGTTAAAGGAGTTCATCACCACCCAGTCCTTATTATATGAAATGTTAGAGGGACTTACCTAATAAATTGAAGAAGATCAAAAACTATGAACAGTAAAATGACAACAAACTCACAACTATCAACAACTGAACCTAAAAAAAAAAAGAAAAACAATGAAAACAAAAACTAAGCAAACAACTAGAACAGGAACAGAAACAGATAAATGGATACCACATGGAGGGTTTTCAGGGGAGAGAGGGAGGGGAGGAATGGGGGGAAGGTACAGGGAATAAGCATAATTGATAGGCATAAAATAGACGGGGAGAGGTTAAGAATTGTATAGGAAACAGAAGACTCAAAGAACATATATGTAAAACACATGGACATGAACTAAGGGGGGTGGATCCTGGAGGGTTGGGGGATGCAGGGTGAAGGGGGGATAAAGGGGGAAAAATTGGGAAAACTATATTAGCATAATTAATTAAATATACTTTAAAAAAAGAAAGCATGGTGTGAAAATCTAGTGGGTAAGCCTGGATGAAAGAAAAGTCTAACAGTCTTTTTTAAATTTTTTTTATTTATTTTATTTTTAGACAGAAGGGAAGGGAGGGAGAGAGGGAGAGAAACATCAATGTGTGGTTGCCTCTTGTGTGCCCCCTACTGGGGATCTGGCCCACAACCCAGGCATGTGCCATGACTGGGAATCAAACCTGTGACCCTTTGGTTCGCAGGCCAGTGCTCAATTCACTGAGCCATACCAGCCAGGGCCAATAGTCTTCCTCAGGCCATCTAATATAAAAATAATGGAAATGGGATACATTAACCTATCAACATTTCTGAACTGTACATGAATGCTTGTAAGAAATGCCCAAGTTAAAACAAAATGGGTGTTAAATTGCACCAGATTACTAGAGAGAGATGGAAATAATTCTACGTAGGTTAATATAATATTTATTTCTCCACTATCAACCTAATATTGATGTTAAAACTATTCTTCCAGTTCACCAAAATTGTCTTTTTAACCTTCTAGCTGAATGTGAATGAGTTAGATACAGCCTTTCAGCCTAAGAGGATGTGATTAACTATCTGGAATCTGAACCATCTCAAAGCCAGGTTAACTCAATAACTCCTTGCTGGTTCCCTAAAGCCATTTATTTATAATTCATTATGCAAAAAGCCAAAGACAGTTTCTAAGGAGTGCACATACCCAACATTAGTCATTTCTGACTGGGAAAAGACCAAAGGACTAACATCATTTGGGGAGGGGACAAAAAGCTGCCTCTGGAAACCAATCGGCTGCCTGCTCTACTCTCTGGAAATCACTTGTATAGCTTACTAAGCACCTGTATGCCCTCTATAAGATGTGGATAAAGGGAGAGGGAGCTGGCTTTCTCTTTTCCACAGCTCAGCCTCGGCATTCTGATCTCAGAACATTGTTTTCCTCTCTCCAGGCCTACTTTCCTCAGTAGTGATTTTAATGTTTGCTTTTCACTTAGTCTTCTGAACAGTGTTACATAAAAAGGGTGTAAAGAGGAATTTAATTTCTTCTCATCCTTCGCATAATGGCTATCAATGCAAACAACTTCCACAGAAATAGCCTACTAAGGTACACTTATATGACACAAAGGCAATAATAATAATATTCTTTACCGACCCTAGAATGGATCCAATTTTACATTAAATTAGGACAGTCACTGCTGCTTTCAAAGAGTGCTACAAAGCTAGGAATAGGTAAGCCATCACACTGTTGTGGTCCAAGCTACTCTTCTATTCACATGGTGACTGAGAAGTGACATACCATCTCAGCAAGATGTGTCAAATTAAAGAAAAACTGAGTTTCCACAATTGAAAAAATAAGAAAAAGAAAGTGTACTCAATTGTTAAGTAGGGACTCTTACATCCAAGTGCATGGATTGCAGTTTGAGGATTTGTTTCAGAAGAAAATGAAGGAGGAAATGATGGGCATCTGAGTTCAACATTTGTGGAATCATAAAGGATAAAGCAGTGTGAAAGTTTTTGTCCTGGTAGCAGGCTTGCTTTTCAGATTAAGGCTGGATGAAAGAAAAAAATACAGGTTTTTAGCTCCAATACCTGCTCACTCCTACTTCTATAATTTTAAACACAAGGGCTGAGCTCTCCCCTTTTTTCTATAATGGTTAACTCCTTCTAACAGTGGACTCCACAAACCTTGGCACGGAGAGTGTTCCTCATAATCAAGGTCATTCTGGTGCTTTTCCTCCTCCCTCCAAATTTTCTCCATCCCTCCCTAACCACCTCTCCTGGGTACACACTATTTCATTTCCACCCCTCTCTCTCCCTGGCATTTGAGCTTGTTTTCTCTGCTTTAAACTTCCCCTCTCCTCTACCCTGCACCAATGACTTTTCCTGGGTTTCTTATCAGCAAACATCAAGCACCCTATCATTAACATTTGGCACTTATGTTAACGAATTAAATCAGATAAGGAGACCAAAGAATGAGTCTTATCATGTAAATAGCAGCAGATTAGAAGCCCTACACAATCTAGCCATGTCTGCCTTTTTGACCTCATTTCTTAAACACGCTGTAGTCATACTGAACTTGCTGTTCTTCAGAAAGGTCAAGCCCACCCACATCTCAGAACCTTTGCACTCTGTTGAGAACATTCTTTTTATTCTAGATCCTTATATAGCCCTCTCATCATTTAGGCATCAGGTCAAATGTTACCTCCTCAGAGAGGCCTTCCCTGACCACCAATATAAAGTAGATTCATTTTCTTTCCCCAACCCCCAACCTTCATTCTCCATCACATTATTTTCTTCATAGACTTTATCATTGTGTATTATCTCACTTATTTTTACATATGTTTACTTTCTGTCAGGATACTTAAATTACAATGGGAAAAATAGTGCGTCTTTTAATAGCTCTATAACTGGCAATTAGGAAAACAAATATTTGTATTGAGCATATCAATATTGGTTGAAATTAGACTTAGAATGAACCTCAGGATATCACCCCACTCACCTGTCTGATTCTGGACAAGTAATGTTATTTTCACTTTGCTGATAATATAAGTGAGGCTCATGGATGTTACATGACTTGCCCAAGATAGGGAATCTATCAGGTTTGAAATATTTCCTTCTGTAAGGATATGATAACACATTTGTATTTTCCATGAGTATATTGCTACTCATGATTTTTAGCTAGCAATGCAAAGAGTTCTGATTAAAAAGGCAGTTTTAGACCCCAAGCTTAAAAAATTATCATTGTTGGCTCGGAATAGTGCACAAAAATAATTATCCTTTGAGTTAAATATCTCCTGTTTCTGATGAGTGCCCAAAGTTGATTGTTAGACTTAACTGGTGGGGAAAAATGAAGCCTTTAAGTTAAACTTAGTTGTAGTCATCAATACCTAGTACTCATATATGATTCTCCTTAGTTTTTAACATTCTCAGCCCTAGGGAGTTAATTTAAAACACACACAAACCCCCACAAACAGACCATGAATGCTGGGAGATTTATCTGCACCAGCCATCTGGGTATTCAAAGTAATATCTATTCCACCTTTTTGTGTACAGACATTACAACGGGCCCTTTCAGTCTACCACTCCTGAAAAGTTTAAGAGCATAAACCAAATTTTAATTTGATTTAGTGCTTAGTTAACCAATTCCCTCAGACCTCTAGAGAGGTGTGTGTGACGGTGGTGGGGGGCCCTCACCACTGTTTGAATGAGAGTTTACCCTGGCCCAATCTCATGTAACTATAGCTTTTTTCCTTAAAGGACTTTTTTTTTTTTTGGTGTTTAAGTGAGAGTTAGTGTTTATACCTTCTGAGACTTTTCATATAAACAAATTCACAAGTAAGAAAAAAACCTTTGTTGAGCCAGGTTTCCTGATGGGAGGGAGGAGGGTTGGAAAATATGGCCACCACGATATGACTAAAACAAGTTTAAATACATGTAGTATGCATTCAGCACTAATGAACAATAAGTGATAGGGAAGTTTTGCAGGTCTGATTCAGATTACCTGTGGCTGCTGTGAATTATATGGAATTACACAGAGTTTAATGGTTCTCTGGCAATTTGCCTTGGCTCAGAGCCAAGGGAGCTGATGCTTCAATCAAACTGCTCTCCCCACCCCCACCCCAAGACAATTTCTGTTCCTATATACATCTTAAGTGTATCTGTGATGAAGCCATCAATGACACCCTCATACAATGCTGTTTTTTTTTTCTTCTCCGTCATTTTCTGTTCCTTCTTTATGGTTTGGTACATTAACTGTCCCTGTAGCTTTGCCGAGACAAACTGCCTGGTGCTTAAGGTTTGATTACAAACGAGGAGCCAACAGTGTGATGATGAGAAGACAAATATCAGTTTACCCTATCCCTTTCCTCTGCAGTGCTGTTTGCTAGATCTATTTTACCCTGATGGGCGTGAGCCCTGGACCCACCATGCAGTGTGACCGAAGATAATAGCCCTCCCCCACGACACAAAAGGCAGCTAACCTACCTGACACAAAATCCTATCACATAGCAATAGGATTTTCTCTTTAGGAACAAAACTGGCTCTCAGACTGGGGTTCTGCCACAAATTGTTGGCATCACTCTCACAGAGTTGGTACAGTAGATAAGGGCCAGATGCACAAAGGTCAGACAAGACCTCTGCAGCTTGCAAAAAAAATGTCCATCTTTGAGGTGCAATCATCTTGCAAATAGTAAACATTGTGAGTACACTCTCTCATGAATTCCTGTTCACCCCTATCTTCCCACCCTCTCCTAAAGCTCACACGGAGTTTCAGCACTGGAACCTCCTTCATTTTGGCTGAGGTGATACCTAGACCCCTTGCCCAAGTGATTCCAAAGACACAGTTACTGGCCATATGAAGGAGAAAGCTTATTTTAGGAGACTAGCTGCCATAGAACCAGCAGGAGGGAAGTCAGAAACCACAGGATTCCTACTCTATGCTGATTGCCACTAACTTATTTCAGCTGCTAAGGGGAGGCCCTGTTGGGGGGAGCCAGGAGAGGAAATGGGTTCCATGTACAGTCCACTTTAAATTGTTCACAATTGTGTGCTCAAAAATAGTCTCCACTAAACATTCAGCATGCCCATTAGCACAAGTCATAAAGCTGTAAGCTTTACTGCACTGTTGGCCCAAACTGCCTAAGTTACTTCCCTATGGCAAAGACAATTAAATGGCTGGCAAGTTGGATGCCTGCACCAATGATAAAGGAGCTCCAAGGATGGTTAAACCTAGACCCAGGGAGGATGATTTAATATGACTTTTAAGCACATAAAAAACACAGAGGGTGAGAACCAGCTGTTCTCAATTTTGACTGAAAGCGGAGCAAGGGAAAAGAATTTTACTATTTAAAATTGCAATGAGAGGGACTGATGTTAGCAAGAAGGAAGAACTTCCTGCCAGAGAAAGTAGGTAAATATTGGACTGAATGGTGGGTCAGTGAAGGTTGTGGAAATTCCTTCTTTGGAGTGGCTCTTTTGTCTTGGCTATTTCTGCGTGGTCCTTCCGGTGTGTGTGTGGGGGGGGGGGTGGAGGAAGAAAGAGAGGCAGTCAGACATCCAATTCAGTCCCTCAGCACTCAGAAATTTGTATTTGTAGTACTCAAGAATCTGTAACAGGAATCACTTCACTCAGACACACTTAAAAAAAGAGAAAGAAACAACAAGCTGCTTCGTGCCAATCTCAAATGTTTAGATTTATCCCAACTCTGTAGCCCTTTCTGTGAGCCAAGCTTTTGCCCTGGCCCCCTCAATCTCAAGAAAGAAAGTGAAGACTTGTTTTTGGCTCCCCAAGGCCCCTAAGCCATGCATATGGGAACAATATTTTCTGAACCCAAAAGCAGGACATAGTCTAACAATTATATTTATGGGGATGAGAGGATAGAATATGTGAAATCAGAGCTATCCCACAAAATCTGGGACGTATATTCTCCATAGCCACATATTATCTCTTTCTAAGGGTCCCAGTACAGGAGAGAGTTTATTAAAACTGTGTCATGTAGTTTGGGGACTGGGACCTTTCCTTGTCTGCAGCAAGATCAGTTAGGATTGTGAAAAACTCAGGGTCATAGGAAGCCCTGTAAAAACTGAAATTTCCTGCTGTGCAGGTTGAAATAAGAGGTAGTGTATAATAGTCCTCCTTTATCCATGGTTTTGCTCTCTGCAGTTTCAGTTACTCATGATCTACTACAGTCCAAAAATATTAACTGGAAAATTCCAGAAATGAACAATTCATAAATTTTAAATTGTGCACTGTTCTGAGTAGCTTAATAAACTCTCTCGTCATCCTGCTCCATCCCACCCAGGATATGACTCATCCCATTGTCCAGCATATTTACACTGTGTATATTCCCTGCCCATTAGTCACTTAATAGCTATCTCAGTTATCAGGTCAACCATTCTGCACGACAGTGCTTGTGTTCAAGTAACCCTTACTTTACTTAATCTGGCACCAGATTGTGAGAGTAGCCTAACAGTACCTATGTCATTCACCTCACTTCATCTCCTCACATAGGCAATGTGTCATCTTACATCATCATAAGAAGGGTGAGTACAGTGCAAGACATTTTGAAAGACCACATTCATACAACTTTTATTACAGTATATTTTATTGTTCTATTTTATTAGTAGTTATTATTGTTAATTTCTTACTGTGCCTGATTTATAAATTAAACTTCATCATAGATCTGTATGTATACAAAAAATAGTATGTCTAAGGTTTGGTACTACACACAGTTTCAGACATTCACTGGGGATCTTGGAACATATCTACCTGCAGATAAGAGGTGACTAGTGTATATGTCTTCCCTAGTATTCCCCTCATTCTAAAACTTAGCACAAGCAAATACATCCTACATGGGGTATGCTGATTCCTACTCAGCTATAAATAATGCCATAAGAGACTTCTGGCCAGGATGGAGGTGTAGGTGGAAATACTGTACCTCCTCATGCAACCAAATTTAAGGACAACAAAGATTTAGAAACAAAAACACAATCAAAACAGACAGAAAATTGAACTGTACCGAAGTCCGACAACAATGAACCATTCATCCAGACCAGTAAGAGGGGTGGAGTCGGTGGCTGGTAGAGAGGGGTCCAGGCAGGAGGAGGCAATAGTTGGTGAACTGGGTGGGCAAGGGCGAAAACCCAGTAAGGTTCCGAAGGCAGCTGGCTGACTGTGGAAAATGATGAAAAATAAAGTCTAAAAGCACCTATCGGAAAAACTTTCTTGGATTGAGGTGCCAGGAGAGGCTCCCAGCCTCACAGGAAAGTTCACTGGGGAGACCCACAGGGTCCTAGAATATACACAAGTCCACCCACCAAAGAACCAGCACCAGAAGGGCCCAATTTGCTTGTGGGAAGCAGCGGAAGGGACCAAAATCCAAGAGAGAGCAGAACAAATGCCACTGCTCCCTCTCTGACCCCGCCCCTGGTCACAACCCAGTGACTGGGCTGACCTGCCCTGATGAACACCTAAGCTTTCACCTCTCAAATGTAACAGGTGCGAACAGACCAAAACATTATGGCTCAAGCAGAAGAACAGCTAAAAGCCCCAGAGCCAATACTTCGAACCAACCAAGAGATAGCCAACCTATCGGATGCACAGTTCAAAATACTGGTGATCAGGATGCTCACAGAACTGGTTGGTTTCAGTCACAAATTAGATGAAAAAAGAAGGCTACACTAAGTGAAATGAAGCAAAATGCACAGGGAACCAATAGTGATAGAAACAAAACTGGGTCTCAAATCAATGGAGTGGACCAGAAGGAAGAAACAAACAACCAAACAGAAAAGAATGAAAAAACAAGAATTCAAAAAAATGAGGAGAGGTTTAGAAACCTCCAGACATCATTAAATGTTCCAACATCTGATTTATAGGGGTACAAGAAGGGGAAGAGCAAGAGCAACAAGTGGAACACTTATTTGAACAAATAATAAAGGAGAACTTCCCCAGTCTGGCAAATGAAATAGACTTCCAGGAAGTCCAGGAAGCTCAGAGAGTCCCAAAGAAGTTGGACCCAAGGAGAAACACAAGGCACATCATAATTATATTACCCAAGATTAAAATTTAGAAGAGAATTCTAGAAGCAGCAAGAGATAAGAGGACAGTAATGTACTAAGAAATTCTCTTTTGAGTTCTCAAAAGAGACATTACAGGCAAGAAGGGACTGGAAAGAAGTATTCCAAGTCATGAAATCCAAAGACCTACAGCCAAGATTGCTCTATCCAGCAAAGATTTCATTTTGAATGGAAGGGAGGATAAAGTGCTTCTCAGATAAGGTTAAGTTCAAGGAGTTCATCATCACCAAGTCCTTATTATATGAAATGTTAAAGGGACTTATCTAAGAAAAAGAAGATAAAAATATGAACAGTGAAAGGACAGCAAACTCACAGTTATTAACAACTACACCGAAAAGAAAAGCAAACTAAGTGGACAGCTAGATCAGGAGCAGAACCATAGAAATGGAGATCACATGGAGAGTTAGCAACAGGGGAGTGGGAGGAGAGGGGCAAAAAGGTACAGAGAATAAGTAGCATAGATGGTAAGTAGAAAATAGACAGGGGGAGGCCAAGAATAGTATGGGAAATGTAGAAGCTGAAGAACTTGTGACACATGGACATGAACTAAAAGGGGAGAATGTGGGTGGGAGGGGGTGTTCAGGGAAGAGGGGAATGAAGGGGGGAATGGGACAACTGTAATGGCATAATCAATAAAATAGAGTTAATAAATAAATAAATAAATAAAGTCATAAGGTTACAGAGGGTAAAAATGTGCTCTTGCACAAGGGATCCTATTCATTTATCAATTTATTCAAGCAGTAGTTCTTAAAGTGTTGTCTCTGAACCACCACCAGCAGCATCCTCCTGAAGCTTATTAGAAATGCAAATTTTCTGGACCTACCCTTGGTCTACAGAATTAGGAATTTGGGGGGCAGTCCCCAGCAAACTGCGCTTTTGATAAACTCTCAATTGTTGATTTCCCTGGATTAGAAGTCCTAGTAGCGATGTATGCATTGCCAACCAACAAAAATACCATTAACCAACAAGGCCAAGCCTACAGGTATGTTTGGTAGGCCCGTCAATATCTCTGCCAATTCAGTCTACAATATCTGTCACAATCTTCAGATCATGGAATAGCCTAACTCATACTGCATGCCAAATTATACCAAGCCTGGGTTTTAAGGAGATAACTCTGCTTATCTGCTCCAATAGGCATTTTTCAAGTAGGCCAAAGGCCTTTGGGTTTCTCATTTAAATCCTACTCAGGCACACACACTCCCTCGAGTGTTCAGTATATATTTCAGCTCTTAGCCCTGATCTGAGCTTCAATTAACTGACTAGAGCTCACTTTGAGGACCAACCTGGGAACATTTTCTATTTGGCAGCATTATTTTTACTTTTTAACAAACACAGATGAAAGAGTCCCTGCAGAAAAGGGCAGCCATTCATGCTAATCCTTGTACATTACTGACATTAAATTACAATAAAATCAAACAAATTATTCAATGTTTTCACCTCTGTTTAAACTGATAAAGTAAATTGCTGTAATCAATGGGCAACCTTTCACAAATGTTTGCTTGAATGAAGAAATGCTTGCAGTTGAAATTTTTCAAAGTGAAGAGTCCCAAAGACCAAATCTTGTTAAGTGCCTGCCACCTGGTTCTCTCCCAGAGCATCAGTCAATGAAGTAAAAGTAATCTTAGCACAGCCTCCCAAATAGAATCATTACTTCTGGCTGCCAACAAACCTGCTGGTTCAGTTAGGGAAGCTGTACAACACAGTTAAAAACAACATACATAGAACAGACCAAGAGCTATCAGATGGAAGTAAGGAGAGGAGGGACTGGATGAAAGAAAGTGAATGGATTAGCCAAAGAACATATATGCATGACCCATAGACACAGACAACAGTATGGTGATGGCCTGAGGGCAGGTGGTAGAGTGAGAGCTGGGTGGAGGTGGGCAAAGAGGTTGGAAAATGGGGACATCTTAGTAGTGTCAACAATAAGAATAAAGTAAAAAAGATTCTACTTTTATTTAAATCTATTAATATAATATTTGTCATTAAATTTTTAAAAGCAATAAAGCATTTCAAACTAAAAAAAATACAGGCCTATCTGTTTTATTGCATTTCACAGATGTTGCCTCCACCAGCAAAAAGACTACAACTGGCTTTATCTCAAGATTTGCTTTATTGTGGTGGCCTGGAACCAAACCTGCAATATCTCTGAGGTATGCTTACACATGAGGTAAATTTCTGGGTTGATGATAATGTTGTATATATTAATAGAAGTTTGGGATACACAAATGCAGGGTTTGTCAAGACTCACCCAATGATATAGTAAAGATTTATACATTTCGTTGTATGTAAATTTTATCTTGAAAGAAAAAAGGAAGCATGATAAACAAACATAAAGGATATATATTTTGAAATGTTTTAGGGACCTATGCTAGTGTTCTCAATTTACTTTGAAGTGTACCATAAATTATAGGGATTGATGGGTAGATAAGGGGGAATCAATAAATGAATAGATACAAAGTAAAGAAAGTATACTAAAATGTTAATAGTAGAATCTAAATGATGGGTATATGAGTGTTCCATGTTAAATTCTTTCAACTTTTTTGCATGCTTGAGAAATTCTGTTATAAAATGTCAGAAACACACATACAAGCAAAACATGCTACTGAATTTATAGGAACTAGTATAAAGGACACATGGACAACAACTAAGGGGGGTGGAAATGGGAGGAAGGTGGGGAGCACTGTGGGGGTGGGCTGGGATGGAAGTAAAAGACAGAAAACTGTACTTGAACAATAATTAAATAAAATCAATTAAAAAAGAAAGACTTTTTATTAATTTTATTCCTTCCCCAAACAATATACATGAACTGAAACTCTATTGTCTGATAGGCACTAGCTCAAATCCTGGCCGTGGCATTTACTAGTGGTATGACCTTGGGCAGTTCACTCTAAATCTCTGAAACTTTTTAATTTATCTATTAAATGGGGAGAATAATAACAACTTCTTTATACAGTGGTTATTGTTGAAATTATATTTCAGTGCTGAGCTCTAAATGAGAGCTATATTAAGTAGGGAATTCTTTATTTTTTTAAAGATTTTATTTATTTATCTTTAGAGGGGAAGGGAAGGAGAGAAGTATCAATGTATGGTTGCCTCTCATGTGTCCCCTGCTGGGAACTGGCCTGCAACCCAGGTATGTGGCCTGACTGGGAATCAAACCACGATCGTAGGCCCGTGCTCAATCCATGGAGCTACGCCAGCCAGGGCAGGAATTCTTTATTTTTAAGTTAAATTATTTAAATGTTGTTATTCTATTACAGTTGTCCCAATTTCTCCCCCTTTGTCTTCCTCTGCCCAGCCCATCCCCTGCTCTCAGTCAATTCCCACACTGTTATCCATATCTGTGAGTCATTCATACATGTTCTTTGTCTAGTCTCTTCCCTTTCTTTCTATCATTATCCCCCTTCTCCCCTCTAGTTACTCTCAGATTGTTCTTTATATCCATGCCTCTGGTTCTGTTTTGCTTGCTTGTTTCTTTTGTTGATTAGGTTCCACTTATACATGAGATCATATAGCATTTGTCTTTCACTGCCTGGCTTATTTCATTTAGTAATACTCTCCAGTTCCATTCATGCTGTCATGAAGTGTACGAGCTCCTTCTTTCATTGTGCTGCATAGTATTCCATTGTGTAAATGTACCACGTTTTTTTATCCATTCATTCACCAGTCTGCATTCACACCAACAGTGTACTAGGGTTCCCTTTTCTCCACAGCCTAAATAGCACTTGTTGTTTGTTGATGTGTTTATGACAGCCATTCTGACCAGTGTGAAGTGGTATCTCATTGTGGTTTCAATTTGCATCTCTCTGATGGCTAGTGATGTTGAGCATTTTTTTAGGTACCAATAGGCCAAGTTTGTCCTCCTTGGAGAAGTGTCTGTTCATGTCCTTTGACCATTTTTTAATTAGGTTCTCTGCTTTCCTGGTGTGGAGTCATGTGAGTTATCTATTGTTGAGATCAAACCTCTGTCTGAGATATCATTGGTAAATATGTTTTCCATACAGTTGGTTACCTTTTCATTTTATTGATGGTTTCTTTTTTTTAAGTTTGTAAAGATTTTATTTATTTATTTTTAGACAGAGGGGGAAAGGAGGGAAAAAGAGAGAAACATCAATGTGTAGTTGCCTCTTGCACACCCCCTACTGGGCACGTGGCCAGCAACCCAGGCATGTGCCCTGACTGGGAATCAAACCAACAATCCTTTGGTTCATAGGCTGGCGTTCAATCCACTGAGCCACAGCAGCCAGGGATGATGAAGGTTTTTTTAGCTGTGCAGAAGCTTTATAGTTTTATGTAGTCCCATTTGTGTATTTTTTCATTTATTTCCCTTGCTCAAGGATATATATTGGCAAAAATATTGCTATGCAGGATATCTGAAATTTTCATGCTTATGTTTTCCTGTAGGACTTTTATGGTGTCATGGCTTATATTTAAGTCTCTTATCCATTTTGAGTTTATTCTGGCGTATGTTGCTAGTTGGTGTAGGGAATTCTTAATGAAATGTTTCTTCTTCCTCTCCCCTCTGGGATCCATACAGTCTCAACCTTGGAAATCCTTTTATGTCAGGTTCAACTTAATTGCTGAATACTCTTCTTTTTTGAAAATTGTTTGCAGTTTGGGCCATGACCTTAGAATATGGCATTTGTATAGGACTCAAATATTTTAAGTGACTCCCTTAACATTAAACTGTTTTTTGGTTTTCAAACTTCCTTTTATAAACAAATTAACAAAAAAACTGGGAAGCAACCTTTATTGAAAGGTGTATAGGGCAAAATTTAAGAAAAAGAGTGAAGTTGGCATGTGATCTAAGGTAGTTGTACCACATCCATTTGAACCCATAGTCAAAAGACTTAATCATTAGCTCACTTGCCCACCCTGTCCCACAGGCCTGGCATCTTTTCCAGCTCCCAGATGACTCCAAATAAAAGAGAAGCCTTACCATTTAGAGAATACACCCACCCCTTCTTGATTTATTTTTCTGTTCATTTTCTGAAAGGCTTTTCTCAGCACTCTTCCCCTTCATGCAGATCCCATCATTAACTAATGATGGGATTAGTGTAAGAGAAGGGAAGCATTTCAGTTTTTGAAGGCCAGGTCCATCCACATGGTTGCCTCTGGCTTTTGTGAGTCCTCTAGCTGTTTGGGGCAACAATATGGCTGGCTGGGTCCTCCAGGAAAGCACTGTCAAAATTTGGGCATGAGGAAGAGACTTGAGAAAAGGCAGGTAGATAGCTACCTCAGGAGATAATACAGCACAGACCATGACAAAGATAAGAAATTTGGGCCCAAGATGCTGTCCAGAAGGTTGTTATGAGCCTGCTGAAGAGTAGAGCTCTCCGTAAGAAAGGAAACCATGAATCTAAATTAAAGCACAGCAGACTTTCTAGAGGTCAACTCAAACTGGGCTCTAATTAAGGCATTTTAGGAGGCAGAGAGCCTTGGGCAGAAAAGATCTGTCATAAGAGAGTGGTGACAAGCTACGCTTTGTCACTGGGACTCGACAGGTAACCCTGAGGTTTGGTTCAGGGATTAAATTGTACAGACTTTACATACCCTGTCCTTGCAGTACCACCAGCAGGGCTTACACAATTCAGGGAACTGATAAAGTCAATTAAAACACTTTTATTTTTTGAAAAGATTTTATTCATTTATTTTTAGAGAGAGGGGAGGGGAGGGAGAGAGAGAGAGGGAGAGAAACATTGTTGTGAGAGAGAAATATCTATTTGTTGCCTCTTGTACATCCCCGATCTGGAACCAAACTCATATCTCAGGCATGTGCCCTGATGGGAAATTAAACCAATGACCTTTTGCTTTGTGGAACAATGCCCACCCAACTGTACCACACTGGCCAGGGTGAAAATAGCACTTTAAAAAAAAAAACTAAAAAATTGTTGTTTGTTTAAAGAATATTTTGTTTTAAAAATGCACATAAATTTTAGCTTATATTAAGATAGTAACATGGAATAGGGGTCATGATTTTTAATCATAGGATATGTGAGACTCTACAGATAAATAATCTTTTTCTGAGAAAGTTGATACACATGTCCCAATAGGTTATTATGGGCCCAATCTTCTGCAATTTCCAGAGGATATGCTGTAGAAGGTAATGAAGTGACTGGAGGATACTGTTCTGCCAGTGAGGGTCAGTGTTCAATGACAATTTGAGACCCTGTTATGCGTGGTGATGCTTATATTTCAGGCTGTAGGTGTGGATTAGAAGCTCTAGGGAGCATGTGTATATTAACTACAATATATGGAGAGGAGGGAGAAAATAATTCATCACTCCATTGTTTACTCATTGTTTTCTACAAACTCTACTCTTTAGCTTGCTCTTACAATACAAAGTAAGAAGGGTGTTCTGGGGCTTTGCTGTGCATTTTATATGGTTCTTTTCATATCTTGTTTATTACTTTTTAATCTCCAGACACTACTCCACTGCATTCCCTATGTAGCTTCAATCGGTTAGTAAATCCTGAATACTTCCAGGATGCTCTGCACATCCCTCTACTGTTCTAAACACTTACCAAATTGTACTGATGTTATCTGTTCATGTGTCTGTCTCCTCTCCTCTACTGGGAACTCCCTGAGGGCAGAGACTAGGTCTTTTTCATATCTGTGTCCCTAGCACCTATGGCTTGGCTTAGTAGAGGTTTATTAAACTATTTAGAGAAACTTGAGGTTATTAACTTTTATTTTAACCTTGTAATCTATCAGAGTTATATACAGTATATGTTCTGTGTACATCTTCTTTGATTATAGTAATTTTAAAAGACCTCAAAGGTATATGACACTTTATGTGGTTTACCAAATGCGTTCACATTGCCACATGACCTCCACCATAAACCTACTAGGAAGCAAGTCAGATATTATGGCTGCCATGTGAAACATAAGGGAACTGGCTCAGGGCTGTAATTGACAAGTGCAAGGCCACATAGCTAATATGAACTCAGTGGATACTTAGAATCTACCCTGTTGTTCTCCAGTGCCCATGTTTCTCTACTGTCTATAAAGATGGAACTAAGAATGTTTGACACCAACATGGTTTCCTGGACTTATGAGTTACTAAATTATTCTCTCTCCTGGTAGACAAGAACAAGGTAAAAATTTACCCTAGAACATGCTGATAGTCATTATGAGCAGCAGAATCAACCAATCTTGAACCCTGCCCTTTCCCTGGACTTCCTGTTATGTGAGATAACTTCCAGTTAGAGTAGGAATTTCAATTACTTGCAGCCTAAGTAATACCTGATATATGAGACTTGCTTCCCAATGAGGACTAAGCTCTTTCAAAATAGGGCTCAGGTCCTGGCCAGTGTGGCTCAGTTGATTGAGTGTCATCTTGCAATCCAGAAGATCATGGGTTCAATTCCTCGTCAGGGCACATGCCTGGGTTTCAGGTTCAATCCCTGGTCCAGGTGCATGTGGGAGGCAGTAAATTGATGTTTCTTACACACATCAATGTTTCTCCCCCTCTCATTCTCCTTCCTTTCCCCTCTCTCTAAAAAAAAACCCCAAATAAGTATTTTTTTTAAAACAGAGTTCAGTCATTCTCCAGTCTTGCCTCCTCTATAGTAATCACAGCTTAGATGGCTACAGTAGGGGCAGGGAAGATAAATCTCAGAGAAAGGCTGTCAGAGAGGTTGCTAAAGCAAAAGTTAGCTTGCCGCTCAAGGGGCAACCAGTTATGAAACCATGTTAATGAAGTAGAAGCTGGCAATCAAATCAAGAGAGGTGCAATGTATTCTCCATCTCAACTCCAAAAGATGGTGTCTCTCCTGGCAGTGCTGGAAGAGAAGAAGCAAGAATATTTATATCACTTCCAACAGATAGTCCTCAGGCTCCCTTAGAGAGACTGAAAACCAGTACCTCCCCAGAGGGCAATAGTCTACAATTATGCACATTAGGGCAACAGCTCTTGCCCTCAAATCCCAAATGGCTTTACAGTACTGTAGGCAAGGAAAGGTTCCAGAGGCATGACTCTATGTCTCAGTTCTATTAAGCATTTATTGTTATTAAGGCATACTGTTGAAATATTTCCATTTCCCCAGTAATAGAATGGAAATAGTATTTGCTCTTTCCCTGCCTTTCAAGGATACTGGAAATGTGAATAACATTCATGAGGTATTATTAAGATGAGAAAAGTGCTTTGCATCAGTTTCAGGTATGGTTTCTGGGGTAATTTACAGGATTACAAATAGAACAGTCCCATCTACCAGCATGTTCTATGCTAAGAAACAAACATGTATTAAGTGTCTACAACATGCTGTGTTCTGAGCCTGACTTTGGGACTACATTAATGAGGGACACATTGTCTCTGCCCTCAAGTTTCTAGTATAATGAAAGAGACCAGTGTACAAATTGAGACATGGAATATGAGGATTTCAGGGTTGTTGAGATCTGTGGGGAGAACTTATGACTGATGAGGCCATAAAAATGAGCTGTAATTAGATGAATTGTGACTGTGGAGGCAATCCTCAAAATATTTAAAAACCAGACCACAGGAGCACTGACCAAGCAGAAGGATGCAGGTCAACACATGAAACAGTGTCCTCCAGGCTCCCTGCTGTGCTGGGCAGTATCCCTTTAGTTGCTGGGTCCCCAGGAAGTTAAAAATAGGTCCAGGAGTGGGAAACAGGGCAGCATGAAGGGTCTTGAGGCAATTCAGAGGAGCATCTCTGAGTATTAAAATATTCCACAATTTGAGCGGGAGGTGTAGCCATATAAGTGCCCCATTTCTAAGTCATGTGAATGAACATGTATGCTACCTTGTGGATATCCAGGAGCCCAGGAATTCCATGTGAGTTGGAAAGAGCACTTTAGCATCAATATGGAGATTGGAATGGTTTGGGACAGCACAAAGTGAGGGAGATAAATAGAAAGGCTTTGCAATACACCAAGGATGACAGATAATGGGGCTTAATGACAGATAATGGGCCCCTCCAGAGGGGCAACAGAACATGTATTTCTGTAAGCAGATCCAAATATCCTTCCACAAATCCCTATCTCTACATATCACTTTTGTTCCAAAGAGTCCTCCAGTGGTCATGGTTCTAATATCCTAGTCCAATGCAAGCTTACAAATACAAACATACACTCACATATACATGTGTGACAGATCCTACTTAAATATGAACACTCGAGTGGCTAGCTGGTTATAATTATGGCAGATAAGAGGCCTGCTGAGAAAAATTCATTCAAATACTGAGGTTCATCCTATCCCCAGCTGCAGGAGAGCGGCTACAATATAAACATTTGCCTTCGTAATACTAACCTATATCATAACACTAACATAGATAAAGAGGATAGTCCTCTTTACCTTTCCAAGCACAATTATGTCATTTGTTCTCTTAGCAATGGTCCCAAGAGGTGGGTAAGACTGATAGTATTTAGTTGCAGCATATACACTTGGAAACTGATGTTCTTAGAGAAAGGACTTGCCTGATGTCACTTACAATTAGTCAGTGGTGACACTAGGACTAAGATACCTTTGGCCTCTTGATCTCATATTCTTCTCACCCTTTCACATGGCCTCTTTTAGACATAGGTAATTCTAGGTCATTCTTATTCCCACCTCCTACAAACTAATGTCCATTCAATACATGCTAATGGACATCTCTGAGAGAACACTGCAAATGACTCAAAGTTTTCAATCCTGTTATCCATCATGGTGCTGCTCAGGTCTCACAAACCCATCCTGGAAATTGGGACTGCCCTGGGACTCTATAGTTTAGTAACCTCAAAGCCTTATCCTTTAGAAGTCAGTCTGTATTACTGCATTAATGCTTTCTTTATTCACTCCTGTTGTGTTCTGATTACTCCATCTGTGACTTCTGGTTGCCTGGCTTCATTTCTTCTCCCTGCCTAACACAAGGCTTGACACACAAGGGAGCACCTTGTGTTGTTAATGGATGGCTTGATCCAATAAAACCTTACTCTGGAATCAGAATGCCTGGAATTGAGTTCACAACAAAGCACTATGATTGTGTGTGTGTGTGTGTGTGTTTGTGTGTGTGTGTGTGTGTTTGTGTGTGTGTGTCTATATCCATGCATCACTCATTCAATGACCCTGAGGGTAACTAAGTCAATGTTGTCAAAGTGTAGCATCAGCACATATTTATTTTACATTCCAGTAGGAACTGAAGCAAGGAATCTTCCACCCCCCTAATTTTTAAAGGATAAATATTGCTCTAGTTCCAAGTGGTATATTTTTGCCATCTTGTGTACATTTCTGAAATAGAGTCCAGATGAGAAACCAGCTTGTGTGTATGTCCATGCCAATCTGAGAACAGTATATTTCTATTCATGGACAATTTAATTTCTGAAATCCCAATTGCAGAAAAAAGACTAGGGAGAAATGAGCAAGGAATGAGCAAGGCCAATGTGGGAGTGATTGCTAAACAATCTCTTTCGGATTTGGGAGTAAGACTACGACACAAGGAAGATAAGAATGAAGTGCTAAAATTTCATGCCTCCTCTCTCATACTTTCCCATACAGATTTCTAAGGGTCATAAATGAGAAGGCAGCTGATGGCTGTTCCCAAGAGGGCAGAACACTTGTACAGCATCCCTTAGATGTGAAGGTGGCCAAAGGTGGAACCCCAAGAAGGCGACTAGGTAAAGCAAGTCCTGGAGAACACCACCCACTAGGTTACTTGGTGAGAAAAGCCTCCTCAGAGTCCCCATTGAAGGTTAAGGGATCATTTTTTTCTATTTATTTTACAACATGTAATATTACCCAAGTATCCAACAAGTTCCAGGTACTGTACTTGTAACTTATCAGCATCAACTACATTGCCCCATTGGGATTTATATGCTCATTTGACATTTGAGGAAACTGAAGCTCAGAGAGATTAAGTCACTTACCCATTATCACACTCTGGCTGACTCCATAATCTGGGTTCTCTCCTTTGCAACTCTCTGCCTTCCTGAGTTATATTCAGTGAGCTCTGGAAACAGTAAGAAAGCTGAAAACCTCCCTAAGCCAGGAGCCTAAGGTTTCACAGAAGCATTTGGTCTTAAATGATTAATGGGATATACTCCATGGAGAAAAAGAGAAAAACAGTATTCATTCATGATTAAAGGAATAGCAGATGCAAAGGGGCTAATACAGAAAAGGAAACAGCATATTGAGGAAAATCATAAATAGCTTTGTGGGGTTACCTGAGGGTGAAAACAGGTGATGGAACATGAGGCTAGAGAAGTTGAGGTCAACCTACATATTATGTTAAGGAATGTGGGCTTTCTCCTGAAAGAAATAAGAAAGACAAGAGAGGGGAGCAGAGATCAGATCTCTGTTTTAGAAAGAGCACTGTGGCAACTATTTCCTCTGTTCTTGAGGTAAGTAATAACAGAGGGGAAGAGAAAATGAAAGTTTACAGCAATGCAGAGGAGGGAGGGAAATCCACTGTGGGGGTTCACAGCAATGTCCAGAGAAGTGCAAAGAATGGAACTGTTGGTGGGTGGAGGTGGGGGTTTCAGCTAGGGCAAGTGTAGAGAAGTCAGGCAAAAGTGTACCTAAGGGAAGGAACCCCTAACACACAGCCCTTGGCTCCTCTGCAATCAGCAGATTGATTTTGTTGTGGTCATCAGCAGCTGCCAAAGCATGAGCACAACCCTGAGGTGTGGCTTCTAACCATGAACCAAGGAAACAAAAGGGACACTAAAATAAATCAAAGCATTTCACAGATAAATGAGCCATCAATGAACTCCTGGGAAGTCCACTCACCCAAGGAACAAGAGGGTCTAACAAAAACCTCCCAGGCTGCCCTCTTTATATATCTACGATTCTCAAATAGAGCCCAGATAAGGAACCTGGTCATGTTGTGTGTGTCTATCCCAGTCTGAGAACAGTAGAATCATACCCATGAACAACTTTAGTTCAGAAATCTCAATTTCAGAAAAAAAAAAACTAGGAGAACAGGCTTTATTTTATTTTTATCTTTATGCTCCCTTTCTATCATTTCCCTTGAGATATATAGATATAGATAAACATGACAAAGTACAATTAAAGTCTTTGACAATGTATCATTTTTTTAATTAATAGCTTTATTGAGATATAATTTATATACTATAAAATTATCATACCATAAAATTCATCCATTTTAGGTACAATTCAATGATTTTTAGTACAATTATAGCTGTGCAACCAAAACCGTATCTAATTTTAGAACATGTCCATTGTCCCCAGGAAGTAACTTTGGACTCAGTCTATGTTCCCATGCCCAACCCTAGGTACCTACTAATCACTTTCTATAACTATAGATTTGCCTTTCTTATAAATGGAATCATAAAATATGTATATGGTCCTTTGTATCTGGTTTCTTTTACCTACCATACTATTTTCAAGGCTCATCCATGTTGTGAGATGTATCAGTCAGTACTGTACTTCAATTCTCTTTATCTCTGAACAATTTGCCATTGTATGGCTGTATCACATTTTGTTTATTTTGTGTGGACAAATGTTTTCATTTCTTTTGGGTAGATATTTATGAATACAATTGCTGGGTCATATGGTAACTGACCATAGATAAATGAGTTTACTTCTGGACTCTCAACTCTATTCCATTTATATAAATATATTTTCTTATGCCAGTACCACATTGTTTTGATTATTGAACCTTTATACCAAGTTTGAACTTAAGAGATGTGAGTCCTCGGACTTTGTTATTTTTCAATATAATTTTGGCTAAGCAAGGTACATGCAATTTAATATCAATTTTAGAATTAACATTAAAGGAATATGAATAAATGAAATACATATTCAGCTTGTCTATTTCTGTAAAAAAAATAGCCCATTTTGATTTTGACCAGGATTGCACTGAATCTGAAGCTCACCTTGGAGAGTATTACCATCTTAACAGTATTAAGTCTTTCAGTCCATGACCATGGAATGTCTTTCTATTTATTTAGCACTTTCTTAAATTTTTCCAACAATTCTGTATAGTCTTCAGTGTACAAGTGTTGCACATCCTTGGTTAAATTTATTCCTAAGTATTTCTTTTTTAAGTATATTTTATTGATTATGCTATTACAGTTTTCCCAATTTTTCTCCCCTTTATCCTCCTTCCACCATGCACTCCCTCACCCTCCAGCATTCCTCTCCCTTAGTTCATGTCCATGGGTTGTACATATAAGTTCTTTGGCTTCTCTGTTTCCTATACCATGCTTAAACTCTCCCCATCTACTTTATGCCTATCACTTATGCTTCTTATTTCCTGTACCTTTCCCCCCATTCTTTCCCTCCCCCTCCCCACTGAAAACCCTCAGTGTGATTTGTATTTCTCTGGATCTGTTCCTGTTCTAGTTGTTTGCTTAGTTTGTTTTTGATTTTTTAGGTTCAGTTGTTAGTAGTTGTGAGTTTGATGTCATTTTATTGTTCATATTTTTTATCTTCTATTATTTCTTAGATAAGTCCCTTTAATATTTCATATAATAAGGTCTGTGTGATGATGAACTCCTTTAAGTTGAACTTATCTGGTAACCACTTTATCTGCCCTTTCATTCTAAATGACAGTTTTGTGGGATAGACCAATCTTAAATGTAGGTCCTCCCCTTTCATGACCTTGAATACTTCTTCCCAGGCCCTTCTTGCCTGTAAGGTTTCTTTTGAGAAACCAGCTGATAGCCTTATGGGAACTCCTTTGTACATAACTGTCTCCTTTTCTCTTGCTGCTTTTAAGATTCTATCCCTCTCTTTAATCTTGGGTAATGTCATTATGGTATGCCCTGGTGTGTGCTTCCTTGAGTCCAACTTCTTTGGGACTCTCTGAGCTTCCTGGACTTCCTAGAGTTCTATTTCCCTTGCCAGATTGGGGAAATTCTCCTTCATTATTGGTTCAAATAAGTTTTCTTTTTAAAAATATATTTTATTGATTATGCCATTACAGTTGTCCCATTCCCCCCTTCATTCCCCTCCATCCTGCACACCCCTCCCCTACCATTCCCCCCTTTTAGTTTATGTCCATGTGTCACAAGTTCTTTAGATTCTATATTTCCCATATTATTCTTGCCCTCCCCCGTCTATGCTACTTATTCTCTATGCCTTCTCCCGCCTTCTCCTCCTCCCACTCCCCTGTTGCTAACCCTCCATGTGATCTCCATTTCTATGGTTCCACTCCTGATCTAGCTGTCTGGTTAGTTTGCTTTTGTTTTAGGTGTGGTTGTTAATAACTGTGAGTTTGCTGTCCTTTCACTGTTCATAATTTTTATCTTCTTAGATAAGTCCCTTTAGCATTTCATATAATAAGGGCTTGGTGATTATGAGGTCCTTGAATTTGACCTTATCTGAGAAGCACTTTATCTGCCCTTCTATTCTAAATGAAAGCTTTGCTGGATAGAGCAATCTTGGATGTAGGTCTTTGGATTTCATGACTTGGAATACTTCTTCCCAGCCCCTTCTTGCCTGGAAGGTCTCTTTTGAGAAATCAGCTGACAGTCTGATGGGCACTCCTTTGTAGGTGACTGTCCCCTTATCTCTTGCTGCTTCTAGGATTCTCTCCTTCATTTTAATCTTGGCTAATGTAATTATGATGTGCCTTGGTGTGTTTCTTCTTGGGTCCAACTTCTTTGGAACTCTCTGAGCTTCCTGGAAGTCTTTCATTTGCCAGATTAGAGAAGTTCTCCTTTATTACTGAGTTCAAATAAGTTTCCCACTTGTTGCTGTTCCTCTTCCCCTCCTGGTACCCCTACAATTCGGATGTTGGAACATTCAAGATGTCCTGGAGGTTCCTAAGCCTCTCCTCATTGTTTTGAATTCTTGTTTCTTATATTTATTTTTTTTAAGATTTTATTTATTTATTTATTTTTAGAGGGGAAGGAGAGAGGGAGAGAAACATCAATGTATGGTAAATTCTTGTTTCTTTATTCTTTTCTGTTTGGTCACCTTTTTCTTCCTTCTGGTCCACTCCATTGATTTGAGTCCCAGTTTTCTTTCCATCACTATTGGTTTCCTGTGCATTTCCCTTCATTTCACTTAGTTTAGCCTTCATTTGTTCCTCTAATTTGTGACTAAAATCAACCAGTTCTGTGAGCATCCTGATCACCAGTATTTTGAACTGTGCATCTGAAAGGTTGGCTATCTCTTGGTCACTTAGAAGTATTGGCTCTGGGGCTTTGAGTTCTTCTTGAGCCATAATGTTTAGGTCTGTTTGCACCTGTTATGTATGAGGGGCAGAGCCTTAGGTGTTCACCAGGGCAGGATGACCCAGTCGCTGGTTTGTGATGCTGTACGTGGGGGCGGGGTCAGAGAGGGGCAATGGTGCTTGTTCCACACTCTGTCTTGGATTTCGGTCCCCTCTTCTGCTTCCTGCAAGCAAACTGGGCCCTTCTGGTGCTGGTTCTCAGGTGTGTGGGCTTGTGCACCCTCCAGGACCCTGTGGATCTCCCCAAAGAACTCTCTGTGAGCCTGGAAACCTCTCCTGGCACCTTGGCCCCGAAAGTTTTTACAATTGGTGCTTTTAGGCTTTAAACTCCCATTGCTGAGGTCCTAGCCTGCGTGGTCTGTCTCACTGCTCGCTCCTTTGCTTGGTTTATCTGAGTGTGAATGTGTGACCATGGTCAGCCAGCCTCCCTGCACCCTCACTGGGTCCTCCCATTCTACCCCACACCTGGGATCTGCCAACTGCCACCTGTGTGCCTGGGTTGGTCCAGCTGCTTTTTCCTGTGCGATCCCACTCCACCAGCCACTGACTCTGCCTCTCTTACTGGTCTGGCTGAATGGTTTGTTGTCAGACTTCCGTACAGTTCAATCTTCTGTGTCTTGGTTACATTTTTGTTACTAAAACTTTGTTGTTTTTAAACTTGGTTATGCAAGGAGGCACAGTGCTTCCACCTACACCTCCGTCTTGGCCAGAAGTCTGGTTCAAATAAGTTTTTGATTTCTTGCTGTTCCTCTTCTCCTTCTGGCACCTCATATGATTCAGATGTTGGAATGTTTAAAGTTGTCCCAGAGTTTCCTAAGCCTCTCCATTTTTTTGAATTCTTGTTTCTTCATTCTCTTTTGGTTGAATGTTTATTTCTTCCTTCTGCTCCAAATCATTGATTTGAGTCCCAGTTTTCTTCTGTTCACTGATGGTTCCCTGTATATTTTCATTTATTTCACTTTTCATAGCCTCCACTTTTTCTTCTAATTTGCAACCATACTCAACCATTTCTGTGAGCGTCCTGATTACCAGTGTTTTGAACTCTGCCTCTGATAAGTTGGCTATCTCTTCATTGTTTAGTTATATTTTTTCTGGAGCTTTCATTTGTTCTTTCATTTGGGCCCTCACTTTTTTGTTGTTGTCTTGGTGCACCTATTACATTGTAAGGGGCAGAGCCTTGGGTATTTGCCAAGGTGGGGCAACCCATGTCAATGCTTTGTGGTGCTACATATGGGGCAGGGGAGTGAGACAGAACATTGCCACTTTCTTGGCTCTTGGAGGGCTTTCAGTCACTTCGCCCACTACCCACAAGCAAATTGGGCCCTTCTGGTGCTGATTCCTGGGTGGGTGGGTTTGTGTATGTTCTAGGACCCTATGGGTCTCTCCAATGAACTCTCCTATGAGGCTGGGAATTTCTCCCATGACCACGACCCCCACATATTTTTTCAGTCAGAGGTTTTATTTCCCTGCTCTGGAACCCTGGGTTGCATGTTCTTACTCTCCAGTTTTTCCTCCCAGTTTATCCACATGCAAATGTGGGACCACCTGATCTGTGGGTGGCTGCCTCACCCACTCAGGTCCTCCAGCTGCCACTTGCCTTGAGTCTTCTATGCCCAGCTGCCTGTCTCCACCTACTCCTACCAGGAAGTTCCCTTTTATTCTTAGTTTAACTCCTTGGTTGTTGGACCTCCACACAGTTTGATTTTTTGTCACTTCTGGTCATTTTTTGTTTTTAAATTTGTTGTTGTCCTTCTTTGGGTTGTGCAAGGAGGCACAGTGTATCTGCCTATGCCTCCATCTTGACCAGAAGTCCTAGCTTTGAGTCTTTAGTCTCCTGTTCAGCCAGCTCCACCTTGCTTGAGAGGTCTGCTCCCTTGCTGATCATCCTCTCTGCTTGGCTGCCCATCTTCCATCTCCACTCCTCCTATCAGTCTGGGTGAATGTTTCTTTAACTCTCTGGTTGTTGGTTTGATTTTCTGGCACTTCTGATTGTTTATTGTTTATAAGTGGTTGCTATCCTTCTTTTGGCTATGTGAGGAAATGAAGCATTTCTACCTATACCTCCATCTTGTCCAGAACTTGAGAACTCTGCATCTTTTTGATGGTATTGGAAATGGACTTTCTTAATTCATTTGTGGACTCTTCATCATTTATGTGTAGAAATACAATTAATTTTTAAAATATTGATATTGTATCCTGCAAATTTGTTGATTTTACCATCTCTGATAGATATTTTGTATTCCTTCTTATTTTCTTGTATAAAATCATGTCATCTGTGATGAATGACCTTTATTTCTTTTTCTTATCTAATTTTTCTGGCTAGGACTTCCAGAAAAATGTTGAATAGAAGTGATGAGAGTAAACCTCTTTGTCTTGTTCTTGAATAAGGGAGACCTTTCAGTCTTTAATAATTAAGTGTAATGTTATTTGTGGGTTTTTCACAAATGCCCTTTATCAGGTTGAGGAAGTTCCCTTTTATTCTTAGTTTATTCAGTGTTTTTTATAATGAAATTTTGTTGAAATTTGTCAATCCTCTTTCTGTATCAATTTAGTTAGTTGGTCAAAAAATCAATTCACCACAAATGTAAGAGTTTATTTGTGGGTTTCAAATCCATTCCAGTGATCTAAATGTCTGTTCTTATGTAGGTACCATAATGCTTTGATTGTAGTAATTTTGTAGTAAGTCTTAAAATCAGTAAGTCCTCTAACTTTCCTCTTCTTTATTAAAATTGTTTTCAATATTTTATGTCCTTTTAATTTTTACATTAATTTCAACATCAACTATTCAATTCCTAAAAAAAAAAAAATCTGGGATTTTGACATAGTTTACATTGGATCTATGAACCAAACTGTGAATTGTTGCTGTTTTTGACAACATTGACATTTCTTTTTGTTCGTTTGTTTGTTTGTTTCATACTACTTCATTGGTGGGGTCTGTTTTCACTCCTTAGTAGAGTTTATGTATTTCTCATATGCTTCTTCATTCATTAGTTCATCTAGTCCCGAAGGGTTCATCAGCCAACCATCTTCATAACAAGATTTGTTGTCAAGTCCTGGATTTTCTGCAAGTGTTTCATTAATTTTGGTTACTTTTCCTGTTAGAGGAGAAAAAAGTTTGCTAGGAGATTTCACACTTTCAAAAAAACCAAACTCACCTCATTTGTTCAATTTGGTCCCAATTTCAGGAAGACTATAGTAAACAATATCTCCCAAAGCTTCCTGTGCAAAACTGATTGATTCCCATTGTTCCAATACTATTTTCTACTGTTATCCATTCATGTTTTTCTGTGAACTTACCCACAGAGAGCAGATTGGAGCTGATGTGCAGCATCCAGAAGGCCTTCACCCACAGGTCCCAGGGCAGCTGGAAGTCAGGGTGCAGTGGGCACCCACACAGTGGGCAAGCTGCAGGGCCTGGCTGGCACACTGGGTGCTGTTCACAGTGCCATGTTTGCAATGGCGCCAATATTGACTTTCTGATCCATAAAACTGGGATGTGTTTCTGTTTAGGTCTTTTTACATTTTTTGGCCAATATTTTTTAGTTTTCAATGTATAAATTTTATACTTTTTTGTTGTTTATAAGTTTTTATTCTTTTTGATGCTATTATAAGTACAAATGTTTTCTTCATTTTATTTTTGGAGTATTGATTACTAGTATATAGAAATACAATTGATTTTTGTTCATTTACCTTATATTTTGTCACCTTGCTTAACTCATTTACTACTTATAATTTTTTAGAGGATTCCTTAGAATTTTCTATATACAAGACCATGTTACCCACAAATACAGACTATTTTGCTTCTTCTTTTTCCATCTGGATACTTCTTATTTATTTTCTTGCCTGATTACTTTGGCTAGAACTTCCAGTGTAATGCTAAATACAAGTGGCAATAGTGGACACCATTTTCTTGCTTGATATTATGAGGGAAGCAAATAGACTTTCACTATTATGATGTTAGCTGTGGGTTTTTGATAAATACTCTTCATCATGTCAAATAAATTCTCTTATTCTTGTAGTTTGTTGAGGGTTTTTTATCATGAGTTTTTCCTAGATTTTCAGGTACTCATATGCTTTTACTTCACCTATTGTGATGATCATATGTTTTTGCCCTCTTCTCTACTAATATAGTGTGTTATATTGATTTATGAATGTTCAACCAGCCTAGAATTCCTGTTTATTTAAATGTTAAAATATATATTTTATATTTTGCAAACCTAATAATACAGAATTATGATTGCTCTCTAATCTAGTATCTTTTAAAGAGGTTAAAACAAAATAGAAGAAAAATATTTAGTGATTTTGTATTAATGTTCTCATTGATCATTTCCAACATTTTTCATTGCTTTCTGTATATGAAGTTACTCTCTAGTGTCATATTCTTGTTCAAGTTTGGCTTCTTTCCTGTCCCTCTGCTTGTGCTGTTATTACCAATTTTATAAGTACTATTTTATGCTATTATTCTTAAAAATATTTCTGTTTTTAGAGAAGTTTTGGATCACAGAAAAATTGAGAGAAAAGTACAGATATTTCCCATATACCCCTTGTCTTGCAATATCCACATATGCACAGCCTCCCCATAACTTGCATCCCCTACCAGAGTAGTACATTTGTGACAATTGATGAACCTACATAAATACATTATAATCCCCCAAGTCCATAGTATATCTTAGTGTTCATTTTTGGTATTGTACGTTTGATGAATTGGACAAATGTATATGACATGTATTTATCATTATAGTATCAAAAAGAGTGGTTTTATTGCCTTAAAAATTCTCCGTGCTCTACCTATATATCCCAGACTTGCATACTGGCAACCACTGATCTTTTTACTAATTTACAGTTTTGCTTTCTCAAGAATGTCATTATAGTTGGAATTAAACACTATGTAGTCTCTTCAGATTGACTACTTTCACTTATTAACATGCATTAAAGTTACCTCCATGTATTCTTCATGAATTGATCATTCCTTTCTTTTTACTGATGAATAATATTCCATTATCTAGATGTACCACACTTTATCAACTTACCTACTGAAGAGAATCATGGTTACTTCTAGGTTTTTGGCAATTATGAAAAAAGCTACTATAAACATACATGTGCATGTCTTTGTGTGAATGTAAATTTTCAAGTCCTTTAGGTAAATACCAAGGAGTGCAATTGCTGAATCATTTGGTTAACACTATGTTTAATTTTGTAAGAAACTGCCAAAATTTTTTGCTAGGCACCTATACCACTTTTCATTTCCACCAGCATTGAATGAGAGTTCTCATAGATCCACAGGCTTGCTAGTATTTGATGTTGTCAATGTTCTGGATTTTGGCCATTCTGATATGTAAGTGGAGTCACAGTGTTGTATTAATTTGCATTTCCCTGAGGACATATGATATGGAACAAATTTTCATATGCTTATTTAGTATCTGTATGTCTTCTTCGGTGAGATATCTGTTAGGATACTTGGTCCAATGTTTTAAAACACTTACTCATAAAAATATATGTACCATTATGTTCATTGTAGTATTATTCATGGTAGCCAAGACATGGAAACAATATAAGTATAGTTCAGTGGATGTTTGGATAAAGATGTGATATGTACATACAATAGAGTACTACTCAGTCACAAAAAGGATGAAATATTGTGATGTGCAACAACATGGATAGATCTTGAGAGTATCATGCTAAGGACATAAACCATATGATTTCACTCATATGTGGGATATAAAACAGAAACCAACAAATGAACAAAGAAACTAATAGACACAGACAATAGTATGGTGATTACCATAGGGGAAGAGGATTGGGGGAAGTATGAAGAGGGTAAAGGAGGTCAAATATATGGTGACAGAGGGATTCTAGATTTGGGTGGTGAGCACACAATGCAACATACAGATGATGTATTATAGAATTGTACATCTGAAGCATAAAAATGTTATCAACCAATGTTACTCCAATAAATTTAATTTTAAAAGGAAACTAAAAAAATATATTTGACCCACTTTTAATTTGAGTTGTTTTTCCTATTGAATTTTAAGAGTTCTTTGTATACTTAGAAAAAATTCCTTCACCAGATGTATCTTTGCAAATATTTTCACTTAGTCTGGTGGACTGTCTTCTAATTCCCTTGACAATGTATTTTACAGAGCAGAAGTTTTTTTTTAAGGAAATACAGCTTATCAATTATTTATTCATGATCCATGAAATAAATAATTGGTGTTATATATAAATAAATAATTTGGTGTTATATCTAAGAAAAGACTTTTAAAAGACTTTATTTAAAGAGAAAAAGACTTTATTTACATTTAGAGAGAGGGTAAGGGAGAAGAAGGAGAGAAACATTGATTAGTTGCCTCTTGCACACTGCCAACCAAGGGCCTGGCCCAAACCAGACATGTGCCCTGATGAGGAATTGAACCAGCAACCTTTCAGTTTGCAAGACAATGCCCAACCCACTGAGCCACACCAGCTAGGGCTAAATACTGTAGATTTATAGTCAGTTTTAAAGCCATGTAGTGTTAGTCCTCCAGTTATATTCTTTGCCTTGAAAATTGTGTTGGCTACTCTGGGACTTTTGCTTCTCCATACAAACTTCAGAATTTGTTCATCAATATCCACAAAATAACTTGCTGAGATTTTTATAGGAATTGTATTGAATCCATAGATTAAGTTGGGAAGAATTGACATCTTGACAATATTGAGTTCTTCTATCTATGAACCTGGAATACCTAACCACTTATTTAGTTCCTTGATTTCATCCATTCTAATTTTGTAGTTTACCTCATATATTTCTTGTACATATTTTGTTTGATTTGTACTTAAGTATTTCATTTTGGGTGATGCTAATGTAAATGTAACAAGGCTCATAATTTTATTTTACTTTTGTTTCATTTTGTTTTATATATATATATATATATATATATATATAAAATTTATTTAATTATTTTTCAAGTACACTTTTCTGTCTATTATTCCCATCCCATCCCACCCCCCGTGCTCCCCCCTCCCTCCCATTTCCACCCTTCTCAGTTGTTGTCCATGTATCCCTTATATATGTTCCTCTAAATCCCTCCCCTATTTCCCCTGAAATTCCCTCCCCTCTTCCCTCTGGTCGCTGTCAGCCTGTTCTCTATTTCAGTGTCTTTGGTTATATTTTGCTTGCTTGTTTGTTTTGATGTTTATCTTCCTGTTAAAGGTGAGATCATATGGTATTTGTCCTTCAACACCTGCCTTATTTCACTCAGCATAATGCTTTCCATTTCCATCCATGCTGTTGCAAAAGGTAGGAGCTACTTCTTTCTTTCTGCTGCATAGAATTCCATTGTGTATATGTACCATAGTTTTTTGATTCATTCATTTACTGACAGACACCTAGGTTGCTTCCAACTCTTGGCTATTGTAAATTTTGCTGAAATGGAGGACTTCCGCCAAGATGGAGGTGTACGTGAAAACACTGTGCCTTCTCCCACAACCAAGTTTGAATACAACAAAGGTTTGGAGAACAAAGACGCAGCCAAAGAACAGAAAATTGAGCTATACAGAAGTCCATCCAACAACAACGAACCGCTCTACCAGATGGGTAAGAGGGGTGGAGCCAGCAGCGGAGCAGGGTCGGGCAGGAAGGATCCCCCGACCCCAGGCACCCAGGCATCTGGGGTAGCGCCGGCGGACCCAGTGAGGGCTTGGGACGGCGGGAGTGAGAAGCGAGACGGACCACGCAGCCCCCAGCAACGAACACAGTAGTGGCTGACCGCGGTTGCACATTTGCCAGCAGTGGGACGAATAGCGCGGCCCACTAGCGCACAGTGGGACGAATCAAGTGGCCCATTCGCGTGCAGTGGGACGAATCGTGCAGCCCATGGTGGCGGTGGGAGGAAGCAAAGGGTGCTCGCCATTGCCTTCCTTTGGCCCTGTCCCCACATACAGCATCACAACCCAGCAACTGAGTTGCCCTGCTCTGGTGAACACCTATGGCTCTGATCCTGCTACATAAAAGGCACGAACAGCCCAAAAGATGGTGCAAGAAGAACTCAAAGTCCCAGAGCCAATAACTCTAAGCGACCAAGAGATTGCCAGCCTCTCAGATGCACAGTTCAAGACACTGTTTATCAGGATGCTCACAGAACTGGTTGATTATAGTCACAAATTAGAGGAACATATAAAAGCTAAACTAACTGAAATGAAGGGAAATGCACATGAAACCAATAGTGATGGAAAGAAAATTGGGACTCAAATCAAGGGGGTGGACCAGAAGGAAGAAAGAAATGACCAAACAGGAAAAAGTAAAGTTACAAGAATTCAAAAAAAATGAGAAGAGGATTAGGAACCTCCAGGACATCTTGAAACATTCCAACATTGGAATTATAGGGGTACCAGAAGGGGAAAAGAAACAGCCACGAGTGGAAAATTTATTTGAACAAATAATAAAGGAGAACTTCCCCAGTCTGACAAAGGAAATAGACTTCCAGGAAATCCAGGAAGGTCAGAGAGCGCCAAAGTAGTTGGACCCAAGAAGGAACACACCAAGGCACATCATAATTACATTAGCCAAGATGAAAATGAAGAGGAGAATCCTAGAAGCAGCAAAAGAAAAGGGGACAGTCACCTACAAAGGAGTTCCCATCAGACTGTCAGCGGATTTCTCAAAAGAGACCTTACAGGCAAGAAGGAGCTGGAAGGAAGTATTCCAAGTCATGAAATCCAAAGACCTACATCCAAGACTGCTCTACCCAGCAAAGCTTTCATTTAGAATGGAAGGGCAGATAAAGAACTTCTCAGATAAGGTCAAATTCAAGGAGTTCATCATCACCAAGCCCTTATTATATGAAATGTTAAAGGGACTTATCTCAGAAAAAGAAGATAAAATTATGAACAGTGAAAGGACAGCAAACTCACAGTTATTAACAACCACACCTAAAACAAAAGCAAACCAAGAGGACAGCTAGATCAGGAGTGGAACCATAGAAATGAAGAACACATGGAGGGTTAGCAACAGGGGAGTGGGAGGAGGAGAAGGGGGAGAAGATACAGAAAATAAGTAGCATAGATGATAGGTAAAAAATAAATAGGGGGAGGGCAAGAATAGTAGGGGAAATATAGAATCTAAAGAACTTGAGACACGTGGGCATAAACTAAAGGGGGGAAGGGTGGGGGAGGGGGTGTGTAGGGTGGACGGGAATGAAGGGAAGAACAGAACAACTATAATGGTATAATCAATAAAATATATTTTAAAAAATAAAAAAAATTGCTGATATGAACATTGGGGTGCATATGTTCTTTGGGATTGGTGTTTTAGGATTCTTAGGATACAATCCTAGCAGTGGAATTGCTGGGTCAAAAGGCAGGTCCAATTTTAGTTTTCTGAGAAAATTCCATACTGTTTTCCATAATGGTTATACCAGTCTGCAATCCCACCAACAGTGGACCAGAGTCCCTTTTTCCCCACACCCTCTCCAACATTTGTTGTTTATTGCTTTGTTTATGAGAGCCATTCTCACCGGTGTAAAGTGGTATCTCATTGTGGTTTTAATTTGCATCTCTCTGACAGCTATCATTATTGAGCATCTCTTCGTGTGTCTCTTGATCCTCTGTATGTCATCCTTGGAGAAGTGTCTGTTCAAGTCCTTTCCCCATTTTTAAATTGGGTTCCTTGTCTTCTTATAGTGAAGTCGTGTGAGTTCTTTGTATATTTTGGAGATTAAACCTTTGTCTGAGGTATCATTGGCAAATATGTTTTCCCATGCAGTTGGTTGTCTTTTTATTTAGCTGCAATGTTAAGAAAGAAGAACAAAGTAGGAGGGATCACAATACCTGATATCAAACTGTATTACAGGGCCACTGTAATCAAAACAGCCTGGTACTGGCATAAAAACAGGCACATGGACCAATGGAACAGAACAGAGAACCCAGAAATACACCCAATTCTCTACAGTCAATTAATATTTGACAAAGGGGGAAATAACATAAAATGGGGTAAAGATAGCCTCTTCAACAAATGGTGTTGGGAGAACTGGACAGCTACATGCAAAAAAAGTGAAACTCAAGTACCAAATTACACCATACACCAAAATAAATTCAAGGTGGATAAAAGACTTAAATATAAGCTGTGACACCAGTAAAGTCCTAGAGGAGAACACTGGCAGGAAAATATCAGATATTTCATGCAGCAACATTTTTACTGATATGTCCCCTAGATCAAGGAATATAAAGGAAAGAATAAACAAATGGGATCTCATCAAAAACAAGGCTCATAATTTTATTGCAAAATAGATATTTTAAATAATATATTGTAATAACTCTTTTTTCTTTACCCACCTCCCTTGGGTTTTGTTGCTGTTTCTGTTTTGTTTGCTTTTCTCTATTTGTTTAGTGACTTGCCTGGACTGATTCTCTCTGAAGTCTATTCTCTCTGCAGTGTGCAGTCTCTGACATCATGCACATTTCCCCTGTCATTTTGTTTTTATACTTGGCTTTTATAGGAGTTACCTCTAGTTCAGCATAGTTACTTTTTAGCCTGTGATCAAATAGAGGTTTTTCTTAAGCACTCAGATTCAGTAAAGGGTCTACCCTTTGCCAATGTATCTTTGTATGGTTTGTGGAATACCTTCACAATTCAGGAACTTTTTGATTCTATCCTGCATTCAAATAGAGTTTAGAAGTTCACAAATAATTTTTCCGGTTGTTTCTACACAGGTTTAACCTAGTGCATGTGTAGTTTTCCAGACCACTAGGGAGAAGTTTGATCTTAGTAGGGCCTTTTTGATGGTTTATTTTCCTAGGTCTTTCTGCAAATATATCTGGCTGGTCTGCTATTTTCCATCTCCTACTAATAGATAATTATTTTTATACTTTTCACTACTATGATCTTTACAGTTTTCAGCAACACCTTTAAGCATGAGTTGCTTTCATGCTCTGTTCCAAAGAAAGTAGATTCCTATAGATTGTGCTTCTATGCTGGAGCGAGGTACAGAGAGGGTGATATGGAAGCCTAAATCTTCTTGGGTGACATCTCTGTCCTAGGAACCTTTGAAGTCCTTGTCTGATAAATACAATGCCTGGGCACTGGGCCTGGGCACTGGACCTGGGTGGGAAGAAGTGGGAGTCCCTGGTCTTCTCCAACTGCTACTCACAGTTTGCCATACTTGTCTAGGATATAGACTCAACCTTAGGAGTAGGAGATGGGCAGGGTACTCTTCTTGGACATGCTTACCCAGAATAAATTTTCCATATCACAAAACTGAAGGACAAAATAAGAGTTACTTGCAACCTGTCCATGCCAGAGTAAAACTATAGCCCTTCAACCAGGAGCTAGTGAAGAAGAGAGCTCCTGTTTTATTGGCTGTGTCCACCTGGAATAAATATTCTGAAATATAAACCTAGAAGGAGGAGTAGGGGAAAGCCCTAGCTCAAATGTCTCAGATGCCAATCATTCTTGCCAAGATTTCATACATTTTCTTAAATAAATGTTGCATATCTTTAAAGTATTTTTCAGACACTTTAAATGGTGTTTTTGTAATTTTTATTATTATAATAATTATTTCTGGTGGGAAGTCTGCTGAACTCCTCACACAGCCATTCTAGAAGTTGCTCTGTCACAATTATTTATCTTAATTCACTACGTATTTAGCAAATACCTACTAGGTGTCAGGTGTTATATTTACTGGATTTGTTTTAAATAACAGCTTTATTAAGTACAGTTGACATATATTAATTCTCAAATTTTCCTTCAGCCCCTTGTACTGCCACCCACCCTTCCATGCCCCCCTTCTCAGGCAACCATTGATTATCTTTCTATCATTATAGATTAGTTTTTGTGTCTGTTTTTAATTTACAAAGCTGGCTGGTGGTAAAGTTTATCCTTTACTAAGAAACCCACTTCAGCCAGATTGTTCTTTTCTTGTGAGCTGAATATTTTAGGGTTTGTTTTTTTGTCTCTAGATCAAGATTCCTCAACAGAAAGCCACGATTTTAGCAACCATATTCTGCTGGAAAAGGGTCCTCGGTGACTAGCTCACCAGATTCATGAACATAATATTTATAGACATCCAAAACAGGCAGCAATATTTAACTTCTGTTATAGTTGGTAAATACAAGTTTTTTCATTTAAAGAATTGTGGGCCAGATGACAAGTAGTACCTTACTCTCCAGGCTGATTCTCACTGTCTCTGCCCACATGCCACCAAGGGCTATTAAGCACCTAGTGTATTCCTATGCCCTTCAAGTGAATAGTTATAAACTTATAGCAAAATCTGAAGGACCCAGGGTGGCTCAGTTTCTACATGAACTCAGGAACAAAATCTCCAAATCATGTACATGATATTGTTCCTTTCACTCTCCAATAGGAAAATTCCTATTCTAATAGGAATAATAGCAGTGGTTTACCTGCTATTAACTGTAAATGATCCTAAGAACAATGATTTATTGCTTGCCTACCATGTACCAAGCTCCATGCTAAGTGGTACAGAATTGTTAACCTTATTTTTAATAGTCACAGTAAACCTACAATGTTTGGTGTAATTGTTTCTTATTTTACACAAGACAAAGCTGAGGTAAGGTGAGGTTAAAGGACTTATCCTAGATCATACAGCTAGTGGATAGCAGAGGTAAAATTCAAACTCATATCTGATACCACAACTACCCTCTGTTCACTCTACAATAATGTCTGATTGACAAGGTTAGGAATTACCCTCAGCATACCCAAAATGCTCTCATGGAGGAAAATTCCAACAATATGGCCTTTCATCAGTGTGCAACTAAGTGCCACTTGGTTCCATGTATTTTTGTCGCTTTTCTGCAAACCTACATCATCTTTTCACAGGAATTAAGAGAACTAATTGATATACATGTTCCTCTTCAGAAAGAACACAGGAATCATTTTATCCAGAAAATCTGTGAATAAATTCAGATTCAGGCTGTGATTTTGAGTCTTCACATGACAGTGAACAATATAACCTTGGGTTATATTCAAAGCATTCATGATTATCACCTTGGGATTTTGTAACACATAAAAAAATAGTAAGTTCATACCAATAACTATCCATGGAATACAGAACTCTAATTTAGTTGTGCTGTATCAGAAAGGGCAATGACACCTACTGCAATATTTTACAAGAACTACTTTGCATAACTAAGGCAAGTTTGCCAGTTTGTTTTATATCTCATGCAAGATTCCCCTTCTCTAAAGCTCTAAAAAGAAATTAAATGGAACAGGGCAGTTACTGACTCTCCTCAGTAGAGGGCAGTGGTGGGCAGGGCAAGGCTGGCAGCTGAGAGAGAGACAGTAACTTCCATTGTGCACCCACTAAGTGCTGGGGCACAGTGCTTAATGCTTTACATATGGTATCTTATGAATCCTGACAATGACCCTATGAAGGAAGGATAATTAGCACTATTTTAGTTTCAAAGAGGTGAATGAATTAAACACATCTGGTACCTGTCAATTCAACACCACCATGATGTTTAATCAGAAATAGCATTCCATCGATTCCCAGTCAGGGCACATGCCTGGGTTGCAGGTCAGTTCCCAGAAGAGGACTCACGAGAGGCAACCATACATTGATACTTCTCTCCTTCCCTCCCCCTCTAAAGATAAATAAAATATTTAAAAAAAGAAATAGCATTCCAAAGTCCTATAACTGAGAGCTTATACTGGTGAATTAAAAGAACAGTCTAACCAAGGACACAGTAGGTCCTACATATGATAGAAACTTAAAGATCTGGACTGGCTGGAACAATGGGAAGCATTTAACAAGGATAACATGTAACTAGTTACAAACTTTGGATCCAGTGACAAGATGGAAATTATCTAGAAGTGGTTTAGAGGACTATAAACTTGACACAATAGGAAATGGTTGAGGGACCTGAAGATTAGGCCAGTCTGCCTGGCACTATGAAGGTACTCATAAATTCTGAAAAAAATGAATATAGAAAATATGTCATGAAGACTCTAACATTGTAACTATCCAAAGGGCAGTAAGTTATTAAGAAGGTACAGACTATTTTTACGGCTCCAAAGACTAAGCCTTGGTTCAGTTGGAGGCATATTTTAGTTCCTTAAAGGAAGTAATCTTCTAAAAGGCAGAGAACCCTCTAGAAGAGACAGCAACTCAAAACTGGTATGAGTTGCTTTGTGAAATTAGGTTATAAAGATGACCCTCAGGAACCCTTTTGATTTTAGGATGCTCAGATTTTGAGCTGGTTAAAATTCCCAGAATGACACCTTTACTTACCCATGTCAAGGGTCTTAATGTTTCCCAAGAAGGAACTGGTTGGTTCACAACACTTAGGAGCCAAAGCATTAAGAGCATTACAATAAGTCTACGAAGAACTTGTCCACAGATGTGCTAAAAAATTCATTATAGCAGAAATTCTGAGACTGCTTCACAAGAGGGAGCCAGTGGTGTTCCACTGGAATCTGGGCATTGAACCAATTCACTTGAAGGCTACACATGTATCTTTTGCTCAAAGAAACAAACTAAAAAGATAGAAAAGCTTAATCATTTCACTAAACAAGAGGTCTCTGAAATGCACCCACAGGGTATAATAGCAAATAAAGCTTAATAATGATGAAATCCAGAAATATGCAACTCCAGCCACATCTGAATAATTACTCAGTCAGCATTTACCTGGTTCAGCTTGCTGTATGCCAGTCTCTGTTTTGGTTAATGGAAATAGCAGATAATAAGGTATAATACCCATCTTTCAAAGGGTCACAGTTTAAAAGAGAGATATCTTCATAGATAATATACCCCTTATTATGAGCCATGGTAGAATAGAGATCTGTACAAAAAGTTATGGGATCATAGTAAGGGTAGGGTTGGGATGAGAGAAAGATATACAGGGAAAATGTCATGTGAGCTAGACCTTGAAGAATGGTTGAGAGTCCACTGTGTTAAAAGGAGATGGGGACATTCTAGCAAAGGGTACAACATACACAAAGACAAAGAGGTGGGAAAGATCTTGGTATATTTGAAGAAGATAGTTTGTCAGATATGGATTGCTTAGGGCATAGGATGTGTGAGGAAGTGGTGAATCAACTTTTTGGTATTCTTGCTATGGGAAGGTTCTCTCTAAAATAGACTTTCAGCAAGCTTAGCAATCACTGATACCCTGAACTAGCTTCCACTGCTGACCCCAGACTGGGCCGTGTCCTTACTATTAGAAATCTAGTTGTTACAAGACCTCCATCATCTATCTTGTGAACGCTCTTAAAGCCAGACTGAACTGGTAGTGGACAAAAGAGATGTTCCATGGGGACTTCAAGCTGGTAATAAGCCATCTCATTATTTTGGCTTCCTCCAGGCAGGACTTCTAGGGATGAAATGATTATTATGGAGGTGTTTTCTAGAATCTATAGCCAGATTTGCCAGCAATGAGACCCTAATACCAAGAGACCAGAAAAGAGTGCCACATGTGTCAGCCCACCTGGCCAACATTAGCTATTTAAGGCCCATGCTTTTCCAGAGGGAAGTGTCCAGAAGGCTCCATTCAGGAATCCATATTGCTGTTATTACAGACCCCTCCTAAAGGGATGATTTCTGCATTTGTGGTAGCCTCCTTTTAAAAATGGTTCAAAGCAGTCTTTTTTCTATTGCTAAACCTCTTTTGAAGCAGCCAAATCTGTTATTTTCAATTACACTCAGTTGATTTTATGAACCATAAGGAAAGAACCCTTATGTATAATGTTCATTATCATCTTTTATCATCCTCAAGCAAAAAATCAGGTTGGAAAATGATAAACAGTAGCAGTACAGTGCTGGACACTTAACAAAAGCTCTCTAACCACAGCTTGATTAAGATTGTTTTGAAATGAGTTACTAGAAGAGGATGGCCATTAAGTATTAAGACATCATTCAATATGACACTCTATATTCAACGGCAAGAGTCTATCTTGCTACATAAAAATAAGAAAATTTTAAGACTTGTCTTCATTACCTTCACCCAAGGGTTCATAAAGACATACACATAGAAGAATGTATTATTACAAGCACTGTTAATTTAACCTATCTTTATTCATTTATAACAAGACAGTTGGTTTTGTTAAAACTTATGAAGCAATAATAGAATCCTGTAACTCTAACTGAAATCATGGAGTCTATGCTAAACATTGTTCAGAACATACATCAACCCATGTGGTACCATGACTTTGATCAACTGTGAAATTGTCGTTTCTAGGGTTATGTGACAATAGAACAAAAGAATAATGAAACTTTTATGTTCTATAACTGTCAGGCATTGAGTCTTCAGCTGTAAATTCTAAGGGAACAATAGAAGACTAGTATTTCACCACCTAGCAGAATTCAAACATAGCCTTGGGAAAAGGGGTCTCTCTATAAGTATGGCAAAATAATGTTAGCTGAGGAGCTAATGATATTCTGTATGTCAAGAATAGCTTGGGTTCATCATTAGATTTTTGTCCAGGTTTGTTTCTGCATAGTTTGTGGAGAACTGGAAGGTGACCATAGTAATTTTCCTTAGCAACATTGGGCTGTATTGTTGACAGCTCCTTATCTACTTTTCCTGCTACCCAGTATCACACTGATCAACACTATCAGTAAATACAAAGGCTTCCCTGATCTTACAGCTATTTCTGATCATGTCAAATACATGCTGTCTCTACTTCACATTATTAGTTTTTAATTACAAGTAACATAGTACTTCCTTTTCTCTGATTGTTTCTTGTCTGGTCTTGTTTCTTAATACCTGTTTTAGTTTTCTGATGATTAACCCCTTTAGCCAGATTGCCTTTACACTCAGTCTGAGGGAATGCCTGATGTGGCTTAGGAGCTGCTGAGAAGGGTCCCGTCTCCTAACTACAACTCTCCCATTGCTCCTTTCCTAATTGCCCGTAAGATTAAAAAGGAAACATGCCTTCTCCAGGGTCACTCTTTATAAAACCCACCTGTATGTCTCCAATTAAGAAAGAGTACTTAAAACCTAAGACAACTCTGACAGCCCTTTATGTGAGAAAATAGACTAAACTATTTTCTTCCAATGGTAGAAAACTCAATTCCAGTTTTGCATCATTTGACCCAGACAGCCCCTGCAACTACAGGGAGAGTCTGTCCCTGGAAATTGTCAAGTGACCTCTGGGCCTAAATTCACTCTTCATTAATTTGTATCTCCTTCTGAGTGGACACAAACTAGAAAGACTCTTTCCATTTGAATATTACTAAGTATACTTTTGGATCTGTAAACTCATCCATCTGAACAATGGTAGCACTTGCATACTGAACAATGTAGCACTCACATAGTCCCACACACAGCCATATACTTCCACACAGTCACACACATGATTGCATACCCTAACACATGCAGTTATACAACCCCCTGAGTGAATAGGAGAGACAGGGGGCCCTTGAGAGATGGGAATGCCCTGGAAGAAGAGATTGAGCAATGGGGTAAGATAGAGGGTGGAGAAAATTAAGAGAATCCCAGGTTAGTAATCTGTACTTTGTTGCTCTTTCCACTGGATCACTTGAAGGTTTTCAATGGCAGGGACCTCTTCTTTAATGACCCTGAAGGTCCCCACCTTAAATTGCTTCCTGCCTCAGTTCATAGGCACTCTGCAGAGGTCTGTGACCTCCCCTGCCTTGGAGAATGTTTGAGGAATCAAAATGTTATCCTGCTTTAACAGAACTACTCTTCCAAAAAGCAGTGCAGGAGACTTGAAGTAAAGGACCTTGAAGGACTGTTAATGTTATATGGGGATTTAACCTTGTGATTTTTCAGGCCATGTAGGTAATAATTAAAGGAACAGCTTTCTGCTAAACAAATTATTATCAGGCTCATTCCAGCTGATGTGCCTTTCCTCATCACTTCACAGAATGGTATCTAATACACATTAGTATCCCTGATGACAAGGCCTAGCACTGAGCTGAGTACAGTTGCTATCCACTATCTACATATGACTATTGAGCACTTAAGAATGACTAGTGTAGACTTCTGGCCAAGATGGAAGTATAGGTAGACACACTGTGCCTCCTTGCACAACCAAAAGAAGAACAACAACAAATTTAAAAACAAAAAACAACCAGAACTGACAGAAAATCAAACTGTATGGAAGTCCAACAACCAAGGAGTTAAAGAAGAAACATCCATCCAGACCAGTAGGAGGGGTGGAGACGGGCAGCTGGGCAGAGAGCACTCGCAGCCAGGCAGCGGCTGGAGGACCAGGGCAGGCAAGGCGGTGGCTGATGGAGCAGGCAGTCACATGTTTGAGTTCAGATAAATCAGGAGGAACAACTAGGGAGTGAGACAGACCACTCAACCCAGGGTTCCACTGCAGGGAAATAAAGCCTCAAAACCTCCAACTGAAAAAACCTGTGAAAGCTGAGGTGGTGGGAAAAACCCCCAGCCTCACAGGAGAGTTTGTTAGAGAGATCCACAGGGTCCTAGAATGTACACAAAACCACCCACTCAGGAATCTGCATGAGAAGGGCCAGTTTTCCTTGTGGGTAGCAGAAGAAGTGACTGAAAGCTGGCAGAGAGGTTTCAATCAGCATTGTTCCCTCTTGGACCCCTCCCCCACACGCAGTGCCACAATGCAGCGACATAACACAGCAACAAGGGTTGACCCACCCTGCTAAACATCAAAGGCTCCATCCCTTACTATGTAACAGGCCTGCTGAGACAAAAAAAAAAAATGGCCCAAAATGAAAGAACACATCAAAGCTCCAGAAAAAATACAACTAAGTGAAGAAGAGATAGCCAACCTATCAGATGCAGTTCAAAACACTGGTAATCAAGATGCTCACAGAATTGGTTGAGTATGGTCTCAAAATAGAGGAAAAAGTGAAGGCTATGCAAAGTGAAATAAAGGAAAATGTACAGGGAACCAACAGTGATAGGAAGGCAACCAGGACTCAAGTCAATGGTTTGGAGCAGAATGAAGAGAAACATTCAACCAGAACAGAATGAAGAAACAAGAATTCAAAAAAAAAAATGAGGAGAGGCTTAGGAACCTCTAGGACAACTTTAAATGTTCCAACGTTCAAAACCATAAGGGTGCCGGAAGGAGGAGAAGAGGAGCAAGAAATTGAAAACTTATTTGAACAAATAACGAAGGAAAAGTTCCCCAATCTGGCAAAGGAAATAGACTTGCAGGAAGTCCAGGAAGCCCAGAGAGTCCCAAAGAAGTGGGACCCAAGGAAGCACACACCAAGGCACATCATCATTTCATTACCCAAGATTAAAGAGAAGGAGAGGCATATATATAACTCATATTTCTATTGGATAGCACACCCTAGCACGTTGCCTGTCACATAGTTGACATTCTATAAATTTTTTGAAGGACTAAAAAAATCAAACAAAAGGACCAGAACCTTAACAAAGGTACAAAGGAAAGGCTGGTTCAGCCCCAGGTTTAACCCAATCCCTTTCTACCTCTTTCTGCATCTCCAAGAGGAAGAACTTGTGCTACTGGAACTCTTTATGTGACCCTTTGAAGCCCCTTTACTAGCATTAAATAGATTTAACATTTTAGGGAAAAACATTCTTAAAAGAAAAGGCTATATTCTATGGCTGTTCACTCCTCTGAGATAAAGTAAGCTTTTTGGGGGGAGCAGCTCAGGTACTGAAAGCATAAATAAAACCTTTAGAAGCTGGGTATGATAGGGTTTATAAAACCATTGCATGGGATTTCATTAATCTTTTGGGACTAAGTAAGACACTCTCACCCCAGGGAACTTGCTGAGCCATTTGGAAAGAGGAGGTGCGAAGTAATATAATGCCCCCTGATATTTCCAAATTACCAGGCATCACATTTATGAGAAATAGGTGGAAACGTTAAAAATATGTGTTAGAAAATATAAGTGTTTTTCATGACATTTAAGCATAGCAAGAGTCCCCTTTCCTTCCAGGAGGTCTAACTGTCTGGCATACAGTACAACTTGGGACTTGATAAATGTTCCCTGAATCAATGAATGAATAGTATCAGAAAAAGAGGCAATAGAGTATAGTAGAACAAGGATAAGATTAATAGTTGGGGAAAATTTGGTTTGATTACTGGCTCTTCCTCATACTAGCTGACTTAAACTCTCCAGGCCTCAGTTTTTCATCTATAAAATGGGCCTAATTGTCTATTTCATAAGTTCATTATGAGGATTTAGTAAGTTAATGCATGTAAAGCACTTATCTCTCTACCTGGCATACAGTAAACACTCAATAATTGGTATCTATTCAACCCAAGGAGAATGAAGAAAGCTTCCCAAACCAATGTTACACATCTTATCACCCAACTGACATCATTTGTCTTTACATAATTGCTAGTGAGATACTTAGCTGTGAAAAGTGTGAGAGGCCTCAGTGTTGATTTCTTATGGATATCTGAGAAAAAAACATGGTTTCAAACAGTAGCCAAGTCTGGAATAGAACTACAAGCCTACAGGCAAATTATCTATCTATCCATCTATCCATCCATCCATGTTAAGCACTGTTTTAGACAATGGGGACATAACAATAGGCAAAACAAATATTCCTATGGTTATGGAGACCTTTTCTAGTAAAACATGTACAATAGACAAATGATATATCATACAATTGTACACTTGAAACTTATACAATCCAATTAACCAATGTTACCCCAATAAGTTTAATAAAAAAGAAAATTGTTCCAACTATTCATATTTTCTGACTTGATTTGGTAACCACTACCTCCAGGGACAGCACTGATCTCTCAAATGGACAATTCTAGGTCTCACCTGAGGCCCCCAAAATGTGCTACATCAACATCTCTGCCACTCTCATACCTAGCCATTCAATTCAGTCCCTCCTTAGTCTCAAATAAATCAAAGGATTTAGAAGTTTCCTGCTCCATATCTTATATATTGGTGTTCACTGCCTTCCCTGCCTGATACCACAGAGAGAGTACCCTAGCATCCTCTAGGAAGCCAAAAGCACTATAGTTGATGTACCAATGCCTCAGAAGGTAAACAATATCCAGGGCACTACCACTGGAAAAGTACAGTATCTCATTTTCTTTACTGCCAGCTTTTCCCTGGGATGTTATCATAGTACAATGAAAAGTAGCATGGAATTTGGCATCAGGATTCAAATTCTAGCTCTGCAGTGTACTGTACAGCTTTGGAAAGACCATTTTAATTCTCTGAGCCTCCACTTACTCACTTGTGAATGGTTGTCTCCCTCACACGGTTATAAGGAGTACCTAAAAGGCACAGTGCCTAGCGCAAAATTGGTACATAAGCATTAGTTCTCTTCTTCCCAAAGTCCTTCCAACCAAGTTGGGTGTTACTTCAGGAAGAAAGCTATTCTTCGTTGGATTAGGACTAAAAGCAGTTGCCTCTTTGTAGAGGGTTCAAGCTGGCTAGTTTATCAACTGCATTGAGTAATATTAAGTTACTAACATAACTTGAAACTGGCAACAGTGGAAGAGTATATCCACTATGGAAATCACAATACTACACATATAGGTTTTATTTCTTTAATTTTCTCTGGAGAGACAGTTTGCCAGCATATAACTGCCTTAAACTCTACCACACAAGGACAACTCAGGGACAAAGAAAAGGCAATTACTTATCATTTTGAAATAGAGATCTTTCTATAGGTTGATCAAAAGTTATAATTTTATTAACCAATGTCACCCCCCAATAAATTTAATAGAATTTTTAAAAACTGCCAGGAAATATAACTATCAGTACTTCTATAAAGAATATTTTATGTGAAATGTAAAAATTCTTATTGCCCTCAAAATATAAACATCAGCAACATAAGCCACCACAAGTATTGTCACATAGTCAAGTATGTAGCAGGTGCTCAATAAACATCTGTTAAATTGATAAACCTAAGAAAAATTATTTATCACTTTTCAGGAAAGAAATACAACCAGCAGTTTGAGAAAAACACCCAGGAAGTAAAAATACATAATGAGTGTAGTCATTGTGTTTGGGGGTATATAGGGTTATAATTAATGATGTTGATGAGTGGTATAGAAAATATCTTCTGTTTCAAATGCTAGTGTTTCAACACTTATGGCTAGTTAAGGTCAGTCACTTGAGCAAATTTGGCGCTTTCTAATGTGCCTCAATCACATATCCTCACTGCTCTCAAAAAAATAATAAAAAGTGACATAGTTGTCTTAGTTTCTCCACCCAGTTGTAAACTGAAATAACAGCAGAAATATTTTGTTATAATTGCCATTATATATGTGTATGTATATACATATATAATTTTTGTTTTAAAATTGTGTTTACCAATATTATTTCAGAGTCTTAACAACAAAATTCTAGCTCTTTTCAAAACTAGAAGTAGAAAAAAGTGTGTTAATATTATTATGATAATTTTGTAGTCATTTTATAATTTAATACTTAGAATAATTGCATGAGGTAAATATCACTTTAATTAGTGGTACCAGTTATAGCTTTGGAGGACTGAACACAGAGACATTTTGCTGAATGCCATCCTTTTGGCCTGGTCTTATTTGCATAAGTCACTCCAGTTTAGCTACCACCACTGAGTGCTAACCAGAGGTAAGGAACCTGAGCTCTCTTTACAAGGCCTTAGTTCTGATTTATAGAACTGGTGCCCACAATCATTGGTATACAGCTAGGCCTCATTTCTACACTGTGCTGAGCTGTTATCCTTACTTTCTGTCAATGCCATCTAGTTCAGGGTATATAATGCTACCTAATCACTTATGTTCAAAATCAAATAAGCGGAATACCTTTAAAAATAAAAATAAAATATTGAGATTAACCAGTATTATCCCAATAAATATGTATTTTCCTTAAGTATTTTTTATTAACTATGCTATTGCAGTTACCCAATTTTCTCCCTTTATCCCCCCTCCACCCTGCTCCCCCAACCCTCCAGCATCCCCCCCTTAGTACATGTCCATGGGTTGTACATACAAGTTTTTTGAGTCCTCTGTTTCGTATACCATTTTTGATCCCTCCCCATTCCTCCCTTCCTCCTCCCCACTGAAAACCCTCTGTGTGATGTCCATTTCTCTGATTTTGTTCCTGTTCTGGTTGTTTGCTTGGTTTTTCTTTTCATTGTTTTTCTTTTCCTTTAGGTTCATTTCTTGAAAGTTGTGAGTTTGTTGCCATTTTACTGTTCATAGTTTTTTATCTTCTTCTATTTCTTAGATAAGTCCCTTTAACATTTCATATAATAAGGGCTTGGTGATGATGAACTCCTTTAACTCGACCTTATCTGGAAAGCACTTTTTCTGCCCTTCCATGCTAAATGAAAGCTTTGCTGGATAGAGCAATCTTGGATGTAGGTCCTTACCTTTCATGACTTCAAATAGTTCTTTCCAGCCCCTTTTGCCTGCAACGTTTCTTTTGAGAAATCAGCTGATAGCCTTATGGGAACTCCTTTGTAGGTAACTATCTCCTTTCCTCTTGCTTCTTTTAGGAGTCTCTCTTTATATTTAATCTTGGGTAACTTAATGATGATGTGCCTTGGTGTGTTCCTCTTTGGGTTCAACTTCTTTGGGATTCTCTGGACTTCCTGAACTTCCTGCGAGTCTATTTCCTTTGCAGATTGGGGAAGTTTTCCTTCCTTATTTGTTCAAATAAGTTTTCAATTTCCTGCTCTTCCTCTTCTCCTTCTGGCACCCCACAATTCGGATATTGGAATGTTTCAGGTTGTCCCAGAGGTGGGTAAGACTTTTCACTTTTTTGAATTCTTGTTTCTTCATTTTGTTCTGAATGGATGTTTATTTTTTTCCTTTTATTCCAAATTGTTGCTTTGAGTCCTGGTTTCCTTCCTGTCACCATTGGGTTCCCTGAATATTTTGCTTCATTTCACTTTGGGTAGCCTTCATTTGTTCTTTCATTTTTCAACCAAGTTCAGTCAGTGCTGTGAGCATTTTGATTACCAGGGCTTTAAATTCTCCATCAGATAGGTTGGCAATCTCCTCATCACTTAGCCCTGAGGTTTTCCTGTGTTCTTTCATTTGGGCCATATTTCTTTGTCTTGGTGTACCTGATAAGTTGTAAGGAGGTGAGGTCTTAGGTATTCACCCAGGCAAGGCAACCCTCTTTGCTGCACTGTGGCACTGTCTGTGGGGGAGGGGCCAGAGAGGAAACAGTACAGCCCACCTGCTCATTTCTACCACACTTTTCATTAGACTCTTGTGTGAGACTGGGAGTTTCTCCCATCTTCACATCTGCCGTAGTCCACAGTCACCTCTGAGTCTCCGTTTCACCTTCAGACAGCCCTGCCCAGGTTTCTGCAGCCTCAAGGCAGCCAGCCCTGCCCCCAGGGTCTGCCGCCTTCCCAGTCTGGTTGTTCTGGTTGATTTTTTCTTTAATTCCTTGGTTGTCAAAGTTCTATGCAGTTTGATTTTCTGGTGCTTTTGGTTGTTTATTAATTTCAGATTGGTTGTTATCCTCCTTTTGGTTGTGCAAGGAAGCCAAGGGTTTCTACCTACACCTCCATCTTGGCCAGAACTCCCCAATAAATATATATTTTAATCATTAAAAAAGGAATGTAGCCCTGGCTGGTGTAGCTCAGTAGATTGAGCTTGGGCCTGTGAACCAAAGGATCACAGTTCAATTTCCAGTCAGGGCACATAGCTGGGTTGCAGGCCAATTCCCAGCAGAAGACACATGAGAGGAAACCATACATTGATATTTCTTTCCCTCTTTCCCTCCCTTCCCCTCTCCTCTAAAGATAAATAAATAAAAATCTTTAAAAAAAGGATGTAAAAATAAAATAAGCCTTGGGAGAAAGAACTTCAGGAGAGAGGTAAGAGCACAAGCCAGAATGGTGGGGAGAAAGAAGTTTGAAAACAGTAAGTAGGCTCAAGGCAAGTGAAACAGTAGAGCACAGAATCCAAAGGAAGAGGTCCATGGTAGGGTACAGAGTGAGTAGATGGGGGAAATTAACAAGTAGAACAAGGTCCTGGAGAGGTAACAAGAATATAAGAGAGTTATACTTTTTCTGGAAACATATTTTATAATTTAATTTGTTTAGTAATCTTATTCTTCATAAAGTTACCATAGTTATTTTCTTAAATCACTGAATTTTAACAACTTTGTTGATATGTAATTTATGTGTGATAAAATTCACCTGTTTAAAATGCATGGTTTAAGGAAAGATAACATACTTACAGACTTGTGCAACTATCACTCCAGTCTAATTTCAGAAGATATCAATTATCAAAAAAAAACCAAACAAACCCAAACTTGTGTCATATGTACTCAATCCCTATTCCCCTACCCAGCCTCAGACAACCACCAACCACTTTGTCTCTACAGATTTTTTAAACATTTAATATAAACATAATCGTAAACATGTAGCCTTATGTGTCTGGCTTCTTTCATTGAGCATAATGTGCTAGAGGTTTGTTCATATGATGGCATGTAAAGGTGCTCTATTTTTTTCATTGCTGAAAAATATTCCATTATATGAATATACCATGTTTTATTTATTCATTCATCATTTGATGGACATTTAGAATATCTGTTTTGGGACTAATATAAATAGGATTTGTGAACATTCATGTACAAATTTTGGTATAGACATATGTTTTCATTTGGGTAAATAGGTATCTAAAATTGGAATTGCTGAGTTATATAGTAATTCTATATTTAACATTTTGTGGAACTGCCAAACTACTTTCCAAAGAACTACACCATTTTACATTCCCAATAGCAATGTATGAGAGAGTTCCAATTACTTTATATCCTCACTAACAGTAGTGAGTGAAAAATGTTACCTCATTGTGGTTTTGATTTTCATTTCCTTAATGACTAATAATGTTGAATATCTATTAATGTGCTTATTGGCCATTTGTATTTGTTCTTTGGAAAAATATTTATTCAAATTCTTATTCTATTTTTAATGAGTAATTCATCTTTCTAGTATTCAGTTGTGAGAGGTTCTTTTATATTCTGAATGCAAGTACTTTATAAGATATATTATTTATAGGTATATTTTCCCAGAGTTTGGGATGACATTCAACTTTCATAATAGCATCTTTTAAAGTGAAAATTTTTTAAATTTTTACTAAATCCAGTTTATTGTTGTTTTTTTATCACTTGTGCTTTGGTGTCAGGTCTAAAATATTGTGTGTAACCCAAGATTGTGAAGATTTACTCCTATGTTTTCCTCAAAGAGTTTTGTAGTTTAAGCTCTTATACTTAGGCCTATTGTACATTTTGAGTTAATTCTTTGTGTATGTTGTAAGGTTCAGGACCAAATTAATTGCTTGCATGTGGATGTCTTATTGGTCCTACACCATTTGGCTTAACACCAATTGTAGTCATTCCTCTTGGCTAAATATCATTTCCTTCCTTCTGAACCTTCTTGGCAATTTTGTCAAAAATCAATTGATCATAAATGTAATGACTTATTTCTAGGATCCAAGTGAGCTCCATTTATGTGTGTCTATCGTTAAGCTAGTGTCATACTGACTTGAGTACTATGGCTTTGTAGTAAATTTTGAAATGGGAAAGTATACATCTTCCAACTTTAATCCTTTTCAAGATTGTTTTTGAATATTATGGTCCCTCATATTTCCACATGAATTTTTGATCACCTTGTCATTTTCTTTAAAAAAAAGGCATCTGAAATTTTGATAGGGATTGCATTGAATCTGCAGACAGGTTTGGGAAGTATTGCTATTTAACAATAGCAGTTTAATTCATGAACAGTTCTTCTAATTCATGAACATGAGATGTTTATTTAGGTTTTATTTCATTGCTTTCATTAATGCTTAGTACTTTTTAGAGTACAAGTATTATACTTGTTTATCAAATACATTACTAATTATTTTATTGGTACTAGTGTGAATGAATTTTTTTTTAAATTTCATTTTGAGATTCTTCATTTTTACTGTAAAGGAATACAATTACCTTAAAATATTAATTTATTATAAAATCATGATGAACTACTTGATTAGTTCTATCAGTTTTTTAGTGGATTCCTTAAGGTTTTCTATATATAAGGTCATGCCATCTACAAATAAAGACAGATTTATCTTTTCTTGTCTAGTCACCCTGACTAGAACCTGCAGTACAATGCTAAATAAAATTGGTAAAGGCAGACATCCTTGTTTTCTTTCCATTTTAAAGAGAAAGCATTCAGTCTTTCTCTGTTTAATATGATGTTATCTGTAGGGTTTTCATAGATGCCCTTTACCAGCTTGAGGCATTCCTTTCTCTTCCCATTTTGTTGAGGATTTTTTAAATCGCTAATGAGTTGGGTTTTGTTATGTGCTTTCTCTACATTTATTGAGTTGATCAGGTACTTTTTGTACTTTATTCTACTAATGCAATGTTTACATTGATTGATTTTTTAATGTTAATTCAGCCTTACATACCTAGAATAAATCCTACTTGATGAATTTGCAAGCATTTTGTTCTGGATTTTTATATATATATTTATAAAGAATATAGGTTGCTAGTTTGCTTTTTTTGCATCTTTGGCTTTGATATCAAGGCAATCATTACAGATGGAATTGGAATTTGTTACTTCCTCTATTTTGTAGAAGAGTTTGTGAAGGATTGATAGTGTGTTAACTCTTCTTCATTTTAACTATATTTTATTGATTATGCTATTATAGTTGTCCCATTTTTTCCTCCCCTTTATCCCTCTCCACCCTGCACCCTGCCCTCCCACCAGCATTCCCCGACCTTAGTTCATGTCCATGGGTCATACATAAGAGTTCTTTGGCTTCTCCATTTCTCATACTATTCTTCACCTCCCCCTGTCTATTTTCTACCTACCATTTATGCTTCCTATCCCCTGTAGCTTTTACCCCTATTCTCCCTCCTACACCCCCCTTATAACACTCTGTGTGATCTCCATTTCTGTGATTTCTGTTCCTGGTCTACTTGTTTGCTTAGTTTTTGTTTTTTAGATTCAGTTGTTGATTCAGTTGTGAGTTTGTTGTCATTTTACTGTTCATAGTTTTTGATATTTCTCTTTTTTTGGATAAGTCCCTTTAACATTTCATATAATAAGGGCTTGGTGATGATGAACTCCTTTAACTTGACCTTATCTGGGAAGCACTTTATCTGCCCTTCTATGCTAAATGAAAGCTTTGCTGGATAGAGCAATCTTGGATGTAGGTCCTTGTCTTTCATGACTTCAAGTAGTTCTTTCCAGCCCCTTTTGCCTGCAACGTTTCTTTTGAGAAATCAGCTGATAGCCTTATGGGAACTCCTTTGTAGGTAACTATCTCCTTTCCTCTTGCTTCTTTTAGGAGTCTCTCTTTATATTTAATCTTGGGTAACTTAATGATGATGTGCCTTGGTGTGTTCCTCTTTGGGTTCAACTTCTTTGGGATTCTCTGGACTTCCTGAACTTCCTGCAAGTCTATTTCCTTTGCAGATTGGGGAAGTTTTCCTTCCTTATTTGTTCAAATAAGTTTTCAATTCCCTGCTCTTCCTCTTCTCCTTCTGGCACCCCCATAATTCAAATACTGGACCATTTAAAGTTGTCCTGGAGGTTCCTAAGCCTCTCATTTTTAAAAACATTTTCATTCTTGTTCAAGTACAGTTTTCTGCCTTTCCCCCCAAACCCTCCCCACCACCCTAGCCCTCCCCACCTCCCTCCCCTGTTTTCACCCCCCTTGTTATTGTCCATGTGTCCTTTATAATTGTTCCTGCAAACCCTTCACCCTTTCCCCCTATAATCCCCTCCCCTCTTCCCCCTGGTCACTGTCATGTTTTTGAATTCTTGTTTCTTCATTCTGTTCTGGTTGCATGTTTATTTCTTCTTTTTGTTCCAAATCATTGATGTGAGTCCCAGTTTCCTTCTCTTCACTGTCAGTTCCCTGTATATTTTCCTTTATTTCACTTTGTATAGCCTTCATTTTTCCTTTATTTTGTGACTATACTCAGTCAATTCTGTGAGCATCCTCATTACCATTGTTTCGAAGTCTGCATCTGATAGATTGTCTATCTCTTTATTGCTTAGTTCTTTTTCTGGAGTTTGGATCTAGTCTTTCATTTAGGGCACTTTTTTTTTTTGTCTCAGAGGGCCTATTACATAGTAAGGGGCAGAGCCTTAGGTATTTGCCAGGGTGGGGCAACCTACTTTACTGTGTATGGGGGAACAGTGTATGGGGAAGCAGTCTGAGAGGGAACAGTGCCACTTGTTCAGCTCTTGGCTGCCTTTCAGTCACTTTCTGTGCTCCCACAAGCAAATTGGGCCCTTCTGGTGCTGAAGCCAAGGTGGGTGGGTTTTGTATGTTCTAGGACCCTGTGGGTCTCTCCACAAACTCTCACATGAGGCTGGGAGTTTCTCCCACTGCCACAATTCCCACAGGTTTTTAACAGCCTGAGGTTTGGATGCTTTATTTCCCCACAATGGAATCCTGGGTTGTGCCATCTGTCTCACTCCCAAGTTGTTCCTTCCAGTTTATCTGCATGCAAATGTGGGACCACCCCATCCACCAGCTGCCACCTTGTTGCACTTCCTCTCTGCCTTGGCTGCTCATCTCCACCTCTCCTACCAGTCTAAATGAATATTTCTTCTTTAACTCCTTGTTTTTCCTAGGAGTTTAATTCCATATAGTTTGATTTTCTGGCAATTCTGGTTATTTTTTGTTTTCAAATTTGTTGTTGCCCTTCTTTTAGTTGTGTAAGGAGGCAAAGTGTATCTACCTATGCCTTCATCTTGCCCAGAAGTAGGTTTGGCAAATTTTATTTTTTGAATAGTGTATCCATTTTGTCTATCATGTAATCTGTTGGCATATAGCTGTTCATAGTTTTCCCTTACACTTTATTTACTGTTCACTTTTCTATAAGCTCATTTGTAATGTTCCCTCATCATTCTTGATGTAAGTAATTTCAGGCTTCTTTTTAAAAATAAGTATATTTAAAGCTTTGCCCATTGTTATGGGCTTAATTGTGTCCAGCCAAAATATGTATGTTGAAGTCCTAACTCCCAGTACCTCAGAATGTGACCGAGTTTGGAGATAAGGCCTTTAAAGAGGTAATTAAGAGTGGAGTGTAATCCAAACTAACTGTTGCCCTTGTAATAACAGGGAATTTGGACACAAAAGAGACAATAGGCATATGCAAGTGCACAGAAGACCATGTGAGAACACAGTAATTAGGAAGCCATCTGAAAGCCAAAGAGAGAAGTCTCAGGAGAAACAAAGCCTGTTGACTCCTTAATTTTTGACTTCTAACCTTCAGAGCTGTAAGAAAATAAATTTCTGTTGTTTATGCTGTCTAGCACATGATATTTTGTTATGGCAGCCACGGCAAACTAATATGTGTGTTTTTTTTTAAATCTTTTCAAGGAACCAACTATTTTGGTCTTATTGATTTTTTATTGTGTTTCTGTTTTCTACTCACTTATTTCTACTCTATGCTTTAAAAATTATTTCCGTATGCTTGCTTTGCATTTCATTTGTACTTAATTCCTAGTTTCTACAGACTCACAGACACAGAGTGGACTGGTAGTGGCCTAAGGGGAGGGATTATATGAAAGAGGTGAAGAGATTAAGAATTACAAATTTGTAGTTACAAAACAGTCACAGGGATGTAAAGAATAGGATGTGAAATATAGTCAGTAGTATTATAATGACTATGTATGGTGCCAAGTGGGTACTGGAAATATCAGGGGAGGGGAGACTTTGTAAAGTATGTGATTGTCTAACTACTATGCTGTACACCTGAAACTAATACAAAGTAATACTGAATGTAAACTGTAATTGAAAAATAAAGAAAAAGAAAAAATTCCTATTTTCTAAAGGTGGAAGTTTAGGCTATTGATTTTGAGATTTTTCTTTTTAACATAGGCATTTATAGCTCTCAGTTTCCTTCTAACTACAGTTTTAGCTGCATCCCATAAATTCTGATATGCTATGCTTTTGTTTTTGCTCATTTCAAAGTCTATTTATTTTTTTAAATTTGAAATTGTAAAATATTTTTTATTTTTTTAATCATTGTTCAGTTACAGTTGTCCCCATTTTCCCATTACTCTCCCCTCTACCCACACCCCACCTCCCACATTCAATCCTCCCCACCTAGTGTCTCTGTCCATGGGTCCTTTACATATGTTCCTTGACCCTTCCCTTCTATTATTTACTCATTTTTCATCACCTTTTATCCCTGCTATATCCTCTTACCACCTCCCCCACCCCTCCCCCACAACCACCAAACTGTAGTTCATGTCTTCTTTCTCTTTCTTTTTTTTTGTGCAATCCCTCCACCCACTTGATTCCCTCCTCCACCCAGAGCTGTCACTCTGCTCTGTCTCTATATTGCTTGTGAGTTTAGTTTGTTTATTAGATTACATATATGAGTGAAATCACATGGTAGTTGTCTTTCTCTGACCTGACTGGCTTATTTTGCTAATTTGTCCTGTGATTTACCCTTTGACCCACTGGTTATTTAAGAGGGTATTGTTTAATTTACATGTATTTTTGAATTTCCCAATTTTTCATCTGCTGTTAGTTTCTAATTTAATTCAATTGTAGTCTGTGAGTGAACTTGGTACTCTTTCTATTTTTTAAAAGTTTGTTGAGACTTGATTTATAGACTAACATATAATCTATTCTGTAAAATATTCCATATATACTTAAGAAGAATGTGTACTCTGCTGTTAGGTGGAATTGTCTGCAAATGTCTGTTTAGTTGGTTTATCTACTTATTCAAGTCCTCTATTTCCTTGTTGATTTTCTAATTATTTTATCCATTATTGAAACCAAGATATTAAAGCCTCTAACTATTTTTGTCTATTTCTCAACTGTGAATTTTTTCTTCATGTATTTTTCGGCCCTGCTGTTAAGTGCATTAATGTCTCATAATTGTTATATCTTCCTGATGAACCCACATTTTTCTAAGTATAAAATATCCATTTTTATCTCTAATAACTTTGTCTTAATGTCTATTTTGTCTGTTATTAGTGTAGCTGCTCCTGCTCTCTTCTGCTTGTAGTTTCCATTATATTTTTTTCTATCATTTTACTATCAACTTATTTGTATATTTGAGTTGAAGATATATATATTTTTTAGACAGCATATAGTTATATCTCAGGGGTCTTTTTGCAAAAAAATCTATGTGTGAAAATCTATGCCCTTTCATTGGGTTATTTAGTTCATTCACATTTAACATTATTATTAATATAGTTGAATTAACATTTGCCATTTTGCTATTTGTTTTCCATATTTCATATTACATGTCTTTCTATTTCTCTGTTGTTTCTTTATTTCCTTGTTTTGTTGTAAATGGATAATTTGTAATGCATCATTTTAATTCTTTTACTTAATTTTTAACTCTTTTAAAATTTTCTTATTTCTTGCTCTAGGGGTTACAATATGCACCATAATTTATCAATCTCTATCGACTTTATATTAACTTAATTTCAGTAGGACATAACATATTTGCTCCACTAGAGCTCCATTCCATTCCCCCTCCTTTGCATTATTAATGTCATACATATTATGTCTATATATATTACAAACCCAACAATACAGCATTCTAATTGTTGCTTTAAGTAATCATGTGCTTTATGAATGAACTAGGAAAAGAAAAAAGAAAACTATAGTTTTTAATTAGTATTTATTTATTGAAATTATTATTATTGATCAGATTATTTACCATTTATGATACTCTTTATTCTTCTTGTGGATCTGAGGTACTACTAGATGTCACCTTCTTGCTCCACTATCACTTCCCTCTCACCTACTCTGTGCCATCATGGTTAAGTATATCTCCATATGCTACAGATCCAAAAATTCAATTACACAGATATTTTGTGCTATTTTTCAAAAATCAATTAAAATTAACTGGTTTATATTAAGTTTCTTTAAAGAAATCAGTGCCTGTCTACAGCAGAGCTTTTCCTCTTTTGAAGTCTTAAATTGTTTCACTTGAAAAATAAATTAGAGACATAAAAAATGGTCCAAATGAAAGAACAGATCAAAGCTCCAAAAAAAATAGAACTAAGCAATGAAGAGACAGCCAACCTATCAGATGCACAGTTCAAAACACTGGTAATCAGGATGCTTACAGAATTGGTTGCATATGGTTGCAAATTAGAGGAAAAAATGAAGGCTATGATAAGCGAAATAAAGGAAAATGTACAGGGAACCAACAGTGATGGGGGGAAAAAAACTGGGACTCCAACCAACAGTTTGGAGCAGAAGGAAGAAAGAAACATTTAACCAGAACAGAATGAAGAAACAAGAATCCTCCCCAAAATGAGGAGAGGCTTAGGAACCTCTAGGCCAATATTAAACGTTCCAACATCTGAATCATAGGGGTGCCAGAAGGAGAAGAACAAGAGCAAGAAATTGAAAACTTATTTGAAAAAACAATGAAGGAGAACTTCCCCAATAACAGGTTTTCAGGAAGTCCAGGAATCTCAGAGAGTCCCAAAGAAATTGGACCCAAAGAGGAACACACCAAGGCATAACATAATTACATTACCCAAGATTAAAGAGAAGGAGGGAATCTTAAATGCAGCAGGAGAAAAAGAGGCAGTTACCTACAAAGGAGTTCTCATCAGGCTGTCAGCTGATTTCTCAAAGGAAACCTTGCAGAAAAGAAGGGGCTGGAAAAAAGTATTTGAAGTCATGAAAGGAAAGAACCTACATCCAAGCAAAGCTATCATTTAGAATGGAAGGGCAGATAAAGTGCTTCCCAGAAAAGGTCAAGTTAAAGGAGTTCATCATCACCAAGCCCTTATTATATGAAATGTTAAAGGAACTTATCTAAGAAAAAAGAAGATAGAAAATATGAACATTAAAATGACAACAAACTCACAGCTATTAAAAACCAAACCTAAAAAGACAAAACAAAAACAAACTAAGCAAACAACCAGAATAAGAACAGAATCACAGAAATGGAGATCACATGGAGGGTTATCAGCAGGGAGGGGGAGGGAGGAGAATGGCAGAAAAGGTACAGGAAATAAGAAGCACAAATGGCAGGTACAAAATAGATGGGGAGGTTAAGAATACTATGGGAAATGTAGAAGCCAAAGAACTTATATGTATGACCCATGGACATGAACTAAAGAAGGGAAATGTGGTTGGGAGGGGGTGTGCAGGGCAAAGGAGAATAAAGTGGGGCAAAATGGGACAACTGTAATAGCATAATCAATACAACATATTAATTTTTTAAAGCAAGAAAAAATAAAAAAGAAATTAAAAAGAAAAAGAAAAAGAAAAAACATGTAATTATATTCTCTTTTATACTTACATAATTATCTTTACCAGCACTCTGTTCTTCTCATATAGATTTGAATTATTGTATGGTGTACCTTTTTTTCTGCCTAAACAACTTCCCTTAATATTTCTTTTAAGGGAAGTCTGTTTTCAATGAATTTTCTCTATCTTTGTTTAGCAGGGAATATTTTTATTTTGTCTACATCTTTAAAAGGGTTTTGCTGGATATAGGATTCTTGTTGGGTATATTTTTCCTTTAAGTACTTTGAATATGTCATCCCTGTACCTCTGGTCTACATTTTTCTTTTTTTCCTTTGTTAAAAAATATTTTATTGGTTATGCTATTACAGTTGCCCCATTTCCCCTCTTTATTCCCCTCCACTTTGCACAACCCTCCCCCCACATTCCCCCCTTTAGTTCACGTCCATATGTCATACATATAAGTTCTTTAGCTTGTCCATTTCCCATACGATTCTTACCCTCCCTCTGTCTATTTTCTACCTACTATCTATGCTACTTATTCTCTGTACCTTCTCCCCCCTTCTCCTCCTCCCACTCCCCTGTTGCTAACCCTCCATGTGATCTCCATTTCTGTGATTCTGTTCTTATTCTGGTTGTTTGCTTAGTTTGTTTCTGTTTTGTCTTTTTAGGTTTGGTTTTTAATAGCTGTGTGTTTCTTATTTTAATGTTCATATTTTTATCATTTTCTTAGATAAGTTCCTTTAACATTTCATAGAATAAGGGCTTGGTGATGATGAACTCCTTTAACTTGACCTTATCTAGGAAGCATTTTATCTGCCCTTCCATTGTAAATGATAGCTTTGCTGGATAGAGTACTCTTGGATGTAGGTCCTTCCCTTTCATGACTTGGGATACTTCTTTCCAGCCCCTTCTTGCCTGTAAGGTCTCTTTTGAGAAATCAGCTGACTAATGGAAACTCCTTTGTAGGTAACTGTCTCCTTTTCTCTTGCTGATTCTAGGAGTCTCTCCTTATTTTTCATCTTGGGTAATGTGATTATGATGGGTCTTGGTGTGTTTCTCTTTGGGTCCAACTTCTTTGGGACTCTCTGAGCTTCCTGGACTTCCCCTAAGTCTGTTTCCTTTGCCAAATTGGGGGAGTTCTCCTTCATTATTTTTTCACATAAGTTTTCAATTTCTTGCTCTTGTTCTTCTCCTTCTGGAACCCGATGATTCAGATGTTGTGGAATGTTTAAAGATGTCCTGGAGGTTCCTAAGCCTCTCCTCATGTTCTTGAATTCTTGTTTCTTTATTCTTTTCTGATTGTGTGTTTCTTCCTTCTGGCCCACATCCTTGATTTGAGTCCCAGTTTCCTTCCAATCACTATTGGTTCCCTGTACATTTTTTCTTTATTTCACTTAGCATAGCCTTCATTTTTTCATGTAATTTGTGACCAAATTCAACCAATTCTGTGAGTATCCTGATTATCAGTATTTTGAACTGTTCATCTGAGAGCTTGGCTACCTTTTCATCACTTAGTAGTACTTTTTCTTAGTGTTTTTTCGATGTGTTCTTTCATTTGGGTCAATTTTTCGGTCTTGACCCACCTGTTACACGTGAGGGGCAGGGCCTCAGGTTTTCATCAGGGCAGGGTAACCCACGTCACTGCGTTGTAATGCTGTATGTAGGGAATGGGTCTGAAAGGGAACAATGATGCTTGCTCCACTCTCTGACGGATTTCAGCCACTTCCCCCACTTCCCACAAGCAAAATGGGCCCTTCTGGTGCTGATTCCCATGTGGGTGGGTTTGTGTATATTCTAGGACCCTGTGCATCTCTCAAAAAAAAACTCTCCTGTGAGGCTGAGAGTTTCTCCCGGCGCCTCAACACCACAGGTGTTTTAAATCAGTGGTTTGAAGCTTTATTTCCCAGCTCTGGTTCTCTGGGTTGCTTGGTTTGTCCTGCTACCCAGTTTTGCCTGGTTTATTTGTGTGAGAATGTGAGACCACTGGATCTGCCAGCCACCTTGATCGCTGCACCCGTTCCACAACCCACAGACTCGCTGGGTCTGCCAGCCACTGCCCTGCACACCCAGGTCTTCCAGCCACTGCCTTGCTGAGAGTCCTCTCCACCCTGGCTGCCTGACTAGACCCCTCCTACTGGTCTGGACGAATGTGTCTTCTCTAACTCCTTGGTTGTCAGACCTCCATACAGTCTGATTTTCTGCCAGTTCTGTTTTTTTTATTGTTGTTGTCCTTTTGGTGGTACAAGGAAGCACAGTGCATCTACTTACACCTCAATCTTGGCCAGAAGTCCCATTTTTCTAATGTGAAGTCAGTTATTTCCCTTATTGAGGTTCAGTTATATATGATAACTCATTTTTTTCTCCTGTTGCTCCCATGATTTTCCTTTTGGCTTTTAACATTTTAACTATAATATGTCTAGGTGTAGATCTTGGAAGTTTCATCAGGTGTAAATTAACATTTTTCATCATGTTTTGGAAGTTTTTCCTCATTATATCTTCATTTTCTTTTATACCCCATTCACTCTCTCCTCTCCTTCTGTACTCCCATTATGTGTATGTTGGTGTACTTAATAATGTCACATACACTTCTGTTCATTTTATTTTTCTCATGTTCTTCAAAATGTATAATGTGTATTTATCTTCAAGTCTGCTAATTCTTTGTTCATCCAGCCTAATTCTACTGTTGAGCCCTTCTAGTAAATTTTTCATTTCAGTTATTGTACTTTCCAACTTCATAATTTTCATCATTTTATTTTTATATAATTTCTAAACCTTCATTGATATTCTTTCTTTAATGACACATTGTTATTATATCTTCCTTTCATCATTTGTAAAACTGGTTTATTTAGTGCTTTGAACATATTCATAACAGCTATTTTGAAGTGTTTGTGTTTACCTGCTAAGTACATCATGTGGCCTTCATCAAAGATAGTCTCTCTGGCTTGTTTTTTACCCTTTACAAAGGTCACACTATTCTGTTTCTTTGCATGAGTTGAAATTTTTGTTGAAAACAGAGCATTATACATAATACATTGTAGCAACTCTAGATTCTGATTACTTCCACCATCACCACCACCACTATAAGCCTTGTCTGGTTGCTTGCCTGAATTAATTTCTGTGAAGACTAATTTTTCTTCATTGTGCAATCTCTGTTGTTACTGCTTAGTATTTCCTCACTGTATTTTTTAAAGTACCCCAGAGTTGCTCCTGGGTTGGGATAACAATGTTCAGATAATGATTGGTCAAAAGTTGTGCTTATGCCCCTTGAACCAGTAAGGCTTCAGAACTTGATTATGGATCTCTGTGCAGCTTAGAAAATGCTTTCATGTGAGTGCCATGTTCAAGCAATGACTAGTAGCTCTCAACTGCCCATTCTGGTTGCTTTTCAGTGAATGCAATGTAGCATATGTGCACAGCCTTCCTGACCCTCAGGTGTTAAGTGTTTTCTTAACAAGGTTCCTTTTTTTTTAAGCTGTCTCTCTCTGGTTCTATTACATTTCTAGCTGGTCTGCCATTTCATGTGTTGCTCCTTGTTTAATGGAACTATAGCCTCCTACTAGTTTCTCAATACAAAGATCTCTATTGTTTTTGACAACATCTTCAGGAATGAGTTGTCTCATGCTCTATTCCAAATAAAGTCAGCTGCTGGTCCTCTAGTCTTACCTAACCCCTTTAGTGAAATTCCTGTACTAATTTATGGAAGTAAGGATGTGGTGATGGGCAGGTCCTCCCTGAGTGATACCTCTACCCTACTAGCAGGAGCTGGAAGGTGGGGATGGTATTCCCCCACCTTCTTGGTATAATCCTCCTTGTATGAAATCTCCACCCTACAAGCAGGACCTGGAAGAGGTTGGTAGCCTGTGGTCTTCTGAGCTTGCTTCTCCTGGCAGTGAACATCTATCCCACACATGGAAACTGGGGTGGAGGTAATCTTCTTTTCCATGGCAGTCCAAAATAGAGCTTCCACAACATGAAGCTAAGAGTGTGGGAAGAGAGAGGCCTGTGGCATTTCCTCCTCCTAATCCCCCCAGGATGAAACCAGAGCCCTATAACTGGGTCTGGTGGTAAGGGAGCCCAGTGTTCTGGGCTATACCTGGCCACAGTAATGCATCTATAGCACAGAGCTGGGTGGTGGACAGGTCACATCTAGATTTCCATTGTTTTTATTGATACTTGGTAGATTTCCTTGAAAATGCTTGTAAACATACCGAATCCCCTAGGTCAATATCCAGAGACATGAAATAATTTTTGTTTTTTTTTTAGAAATTGTGTCCATTTTTTAAAGATTTTATTTTATTTATCTTTAGAAGGAAGGGAAAGGAGAAAGGGAGAGAAATATCAATGCCTGGTTGCCTCTCATGTATCCCTTGCTGGGAACTGGCCTGCAACCCAGGCATATGCCCTGACTGGGAATCGAACCGTGATCCTTTGGTTCACAAGCCCACGTTCAATAAACTGAGCTATACCAGCCAGGGCTAAATGACTTTTTGTTTAATAATTTTCACTAGTTAATTGGTTGTTTCCCTGAGAAGAATTGGTCAAGCTCTTCACACAGCCTTTCTGGAAGTCGTGTTCGAACGCTACTAATTTTTTTCTCTAACTTTAGTTTTAATGAAATATGTATACATTTTTAAATTGTCATTCAAGTACAATTGTTTCCTGATTAAGCTTTTCTTGAGCTCTTGAAAACAATTCATTTTCAAATATGCAGATGGCTTGAGCCCAATGGTTTAATGGTTTACCAATGGTTTAATTTCTACACTGTAGTCTTCATGCCTACAACAAGAAAGAGAATACTTCACAAGTTTCTTAAGTGTATGTTCAGGTGAGCAGCCACACTCAAGTTAATTTTGTGTCTAATACATACTGGCCCTTCATTTTTCCAGCAGAAGTTGGGTATGAGTTGTTTTTCCAAAACCAAATCTTCTTGATACCTAAACTTAATTCTTCAAGCATCAGACACTTCATTTTAACCATTTTGAGGTACTCACTCTGAAGATTCTCCTAAATAACTTAGGCAAAAGGCAGGTGATCCTAACTATTGTACTTGAAACAAAGAATGAAAGATTGCTTTAAAAAAGGCCATTTGCAATATATGAAAGATATCACAAACCCTATCAATTATAGGGAGGTATCAGACATGTTAATAGATACTGTAAAGGGTAGACTTCATCCTGCCAAGGATCCCAAATATCAAAATGCTACAGATGTTTACCTCACTCACATTTTAGAGAATAGTCTAGCAAACAGATATCAGCCTTCCAAGTGAAATGGACTGGCCTAAAAATCCACTTTGAAACAGCATTGTCATATCCCTAAGCCTTCTCCATGCCAAAACAAAGGAAGAATCAATGCCTCCTATTGACATTCCAGATCCACCTAAAACTGGCCCCAACCTAACTTTCCAATCTCAATCTTTTGTGTTCCTCAATTTGTAACTTTCTCCAACTACATCATTTTCCCTTTCTTCTACCTCCTCCCAGTGTATTTCCTATCATCTGAGCCCTTCTTAAATGTCACCAGAACCTTGAGGCTTTACCTTGTCTCCAGTAGACTCTCTCACTTCTTTAGAGTCCTGCAGTTTCTTGCTTTTCACTTCTCCAATGATTCCTATCATAGTCTTCCTTGCATTTTGTTACAATTATTTAAATGTCTACATTATTACTGCCACTGCCACCCTTCCATTCTTCAAAGAAAGAGGGAGAATGAGAGATACACACAGGATCACACACTTGGACAGTACAGTCTTTACCACATTAAAAAACTTTCTTGTGGTACTTAGCACAATGTTTAGCACATAGGAGGATTTCAAGTAATATTTGCAAAATGAATTGCTAAAACATTTGGCTATCAGTATGGATATTTTATTTTAGATCCATACCTCATACCGTACACTTCGATAAATTCCAGATGGGTCCAAGAATTAAACACAAAGAAGAAAAAATACCTCGGGGGAGTGGGGAGGACAGAATCACATATTTGTCCCAGCTGTGGAGGAGTGGTAAATTTCTGAATATTGAAAAATGAAAGAAACATCAGAGATAAGATGAATGGATTTGAATATATAAATGTGAAAAAGAACACTTTTGCATAGTGAAATATAATAAAGCACATACAAAATGAAAGCAACAAAATTGGAAAAATATGTAACAAACACAAATGATAAGATTGAACTATCCAAAATATAAGGGATAGATAAAAATATAGAAAGTCAGGTGATTTTTCTTGGTAAGTGCTCAAAGGAAATGAATAAAGAAACAGATGGCAAACTATGATATTAAGAAATGTAAAGCCTCATTAAATAAATAAAAAAATAACAATTAAAACAAATGGATTATATACTTACATGCCCATTACACTGGCAAAAATGTTTAAAATTATAATATTCAGTGTTGCAGGGCTGTGAGAAAATGGGTGTGCTTATACAATTTAATCTTTTGGGAGTACAATCAGGCAACATGTAACAACAGCTACAAACCAAGCTCATACCTTTTTACCTGGTTATTATACTTTTGGTAAGATTCAAGAAAGCAATAACTCTAAACAGAAAAAAAATGCAATTTGTATAGAAATCATTCACTGGCCCCAATGTAACTTTGAAAAATTTAAGTGAACTTAAATTCCTAATAATAATAATAATAATAATAATAATAATAATAATAGAATGGCTAAGAAAAACCTGGCATATCAACACTACAGAATACCACAATCTCATATTTTTGGTGGAAGGCTATCTACCCATTCTGAATTTCTAGGTCTTTCCTTTTGTGGTCTCTCTCCACCCCAGTTGTAAACAACTAAAGTACACAACTGTCATTGTGCCTATTTCTAGGGTAAACTACCTCCTGAAACCTATATAACCTGCTATCCTCAATTCTAGTTTACTGCTCATATTCTGCTATAACTGAGGGGATAATAGGGTCCCATTAAATTAAGACTCAGTGGGTCTCTCTGAAGTCAAGGCATAAGGGTCTCTTCCTCTGTGACACAGGCTTTGTGGCAGCTATTTCAAAGCCTTCTTTTTAAAAACGTATCACTGGGCCCAGGCTATGTTATGAATTTCAGGATAAATGAGACATTGCTGAAAATGGTTTTGCCTTAATTGTGGGCCCTTAGTAAAACTGTTTGCATTTCATGAACACCAATGTTTTTTAACAAAACTCTTCTAGTTCACTAGAAATATTTCCATATGGAAACACCTCTGATAAAGAAAAATAGCCTTAAACTATAAATTATAAGTCTTGAGAATATATGTGGCCATGTATTAAAAACAACTTGGGAACAAATAATAGCAAATTTATTTATTAGACTCATACTCATATGCCTATTACCAACTAAAATATATTTCTTTAAAACATAGGTTTCTTTGGTTTAGTACAGATCACTACTGCTTTGAAGTAATAGATAGTGTGCTTGAATTACATAAATATGTGAAAATTACAGACTTACATTTCTCATCAAGAACCCAATCTCAAACATTTCTCACCAAGGAAACATTCTCAAATTTATTTTTTAAAACAAAATGTCAGTTCAGTGTAAGTTATAGGATTGACTGAAGGCCATCCATGATTAGCCTGAAAGTCTGATATCAATGTAGGGCCAAAATATGGACACCAACATAAACTTATTAGAGTCTTTTTGTTAAAGACCGAGATACCAGCCCTACAAAAATAGTCAGTGGACACACTAAAGGCAATCAAAATAAATAGAAATAAGAACATTTTGGGTGGGAAAAGTGATTGCTGACAATGTTAAAAGAGAATAATATCTTTATTTCGAGCAGTAAAACCAATGAAACAAAACACTCAGAAGAAATGTAAGGAGTGAAAACCTGGCTGTGTTGATAAGAAGATAAAAAATATGAAGAATTTCCTATGTTGAATCTGTTCCTTGCATGGAGCTAAGGGTATTAATTCTGCTTGTGTGAGGTTGTAAACAACAATCCTGCTACTTCTGAAAGGAATCCCTGAAGAGGAGGCATTCTTTGATTTTGGTTATTCTGCAAATCACTATATTTCTTATAAGTAAGAACAGTATTAGTGAATCTGTAAATCTTTTTCTGTACCTATAAACATGAGCTGCTTAGAGCTTTGGTCAGCAACAAATACTGTGTACACTCTTAAACAATTTTTAATGGGTCCAAAGATTTCCATATATTGAGCTTCTGAACTAAAAATGTAATTCAGGGTGATCAGCAGGAAAGAAAGACAAATACCATTATGGTCTCACCTTTAACAGGAACCTAATCAACAAAACAAACAAACAAGCAAATATAACCAAAGATGGTGAAATAGAGAACAGGCTGACAGTGACCAGAGGGGAGTGGGGAAGGAATTTCAGGAGAAAAGGGGAAGGGTTTGCAGGAAGAAGTATAAAGGACATATGGACAATAACAAGAAGGGGTGGAAATGGGAGGGAGGTGGGGAGGGCTGGGGTGTGGGTTGGGATGGGGGTAAAAGGCAGGAAACTGTACTTGAACAACAATTAAAATTAAAAAAATTAAAACCTAAAAAAAGAAAAGAAGAGCTCATAGAACCACAGAATCAAAAGCTACTTTCAGAATCCAAATCTGATATCTGCTATCAACACTGTGGTACAGATTTATATGAATTAAGTTGGCAGGTTGATAGCTTTCTCATTACCAAAGTTGGGTTTCTTGAACTCTTAAGGCACTGAAAGAGAATATTTGGACAACAATCATACCAACAGAAGGCCAGGAGTGAGACCTATTGAAGATATTGGCTGAGCCATTTCCTGAGCATATCAGACAGGAATGATTTCAATTATTGTCACTTAATGGGCCATATACTCTGTCTTGCCCTAGTCTCACTATCTTCATTCTTTCAAAACAAGGAGGATGATGGAAAGAAGAGAGGAAGGAGGGTGGGAAGCAAGCAGAGAGACAGGGAGAGAAAAGGGGAAGAACATTACAATTAAGTCTAAGAAAGGATTAACAACTATGAGAAATAAAGGTTACGTTTGCATAAAATAAAAATATAAAAGGTCAGTGTTCAGGAAATGTTAACATACTAGCTCAGTTACTCTCAGTTCATAGGCCTGAGTCATTAGGCTTAGCAGGCCCAGGGAATAGTGCCATAGCTTTGTTGCTTGCTTTTTTATGAGGCATATCTGTGCTGGTGGCAGTGAGCAGACTGGCAGGGCCACAAACTGGCATGCCCTCAGGTCATAAACTAATTATGGCACAATCATTCACTTGTTCTAGCCATTCTGCCAACTACTTCATGAGCAGAGAGGGTGGGACCCTTGTCTAAGGCCAGCTCTGGAAACAAGACCTCCTGGGCTTAAGCCTTCCTTCCTGAGGGGTTATATGGGCTCTATAGGGCCATCAACAGTCTCAGTGAGCCTAGCAGTCTATGCTTTGCCTTAAAAATCCATTCACTATTTATTAAGTGTCTGTGTTATATAAGACCCAGAGAGAAAATAAAAACAAGGGAAAATGTACCTTCAAAGGGCTTAGAGTCTAGAGGGGATGGAAAATACAAAAAAACATCCAAAACTGTCAAATGTTTTAAGCCCACCTGCACATCTCAAACCCCACATTTTCCTAAACAGAAGAGGTCTTCAAGCCAAGATAGAGGCATAGGTAGATACACTGTGACTCCTCACACAACCAAAAGAACTACAACAACAAATTCAAAAACAAAAAACAACCAGAACTGACAGAAAAATCAAACTGTAGAGAAGACCAACAACCAAGGAGTTAAAGAAGAAACATTCATCCAGACCAGTAGGAGAGGCAGAGACAGGCAGCAGGGGCAGAGAGGACTGGAAGGAAGACAATGGCTAGAGGACCAGGGTGGGCAAGGCAAAGCAATGGCTGGCAGAGCAGTGGTCCCACATTTGCATGTGGATAAACTAGGAAGAACAACTGGGGAGTGAGACAGGCCAATCAACCCAGGGTTCCAGCACCAGGAAATAAAGCCTTAAAACCTCTGGCTAAAAAGATCTGTAGCAGCTGAGGCAGTGGGAGAAACTCCTAGACTCACAAGAGACTTCGTTGGAGAGACCCACAGGGTCCTAGGACATACACAAACCCACCCAGCTCCAGGAATCAGCACAAAAAGGGCCCAATTTGCTTGTAGGTAGAGGAGAAAGTGACTGAAATCTGGCAGAGAGCTGAACTAGCAGCATCGATCCCTCTCAGACCCCTCGCCCACATACAATGCCACAACACAGAGATGTGAGTTACGTGGGTTGCCCTGCCCTAGTGAATACCTAAGTCCCCACCCCTTACCATGTAACAGGTGCACTGAGCCAAAAAAAACATGGCCCAAATGAAAGAACAGATCAAAGCTCCAGAAAAAATACAACTGAGCGATGAAGCTACACAGTTCAAAACACTGGTAATAGGGATACTCACAGAAATGGTTGAGTATGGTTGCAAAATAGAGGAAAAAGTGAAAGCTATGAAAAGTGAAATAAAGCAAAATGTACAGGGAACCAATAGTGAAGGGAAGGAAACCAGGATTCAAATCAATGGTTTGGAGCAGAATGAAGAAACAAGAATTCAAAAAAAATGAGGAGAAGCTGAGGAACCTATGGGACAATTTTAAATGTTCCAACATCTGAATTGTGGGGGTAACAGAAGGAGAAGAAGAAGAGCAAAAAATTGAAAACTTATTTGAAAAAACAGTGAAGGAGAACTTCCCCAGTCTGGCAAAGGAAAGTCTTCCAGGAAGTCCAGGAAGCTCAGAGAGTCCCAAAGAAGTGGGACCCAAGGAAACATACATCAAGGCACATCAGAATTACATTACCCAAGATAAAAGATAAGGAGAGAATCTTAAAAGCAGCAAGAGAAAAAGGGCAGTTACCTACAATGGAGTTTCCATCAGTCTGCCAGCTGATTTCTCAAAAGAGACCTTGCAGGCAAGAAGGGACTGGAAAGAAGTATTCAAAGTCATGAAAGTCAAGGACTTACATTCAAGATTGCTAATCCAGCAAAGCTTTCATTTAGAATGGAAGGACAGATAAAGTGCTTCCCAGATAAGGTCAAGTTCAAGGAGTTCATCATCACCAAGTCCTTATTATATTAAACGTTGAAGAGGTATTATCTAAGAAGATGATCAAAAATATCATACAGCAAAATGACAAGAAACTCACATTGTCAACAACTGAACATAAAAATACAAAACAAAAACAAAAACAAACTAAGCAAACAACTAGAACAGGAACAGAATCACAGAAATGGAGATCACATGGAGGATTATCAGTGGGGAGGGGGTGGGGGAGAATTCGGGAAAAAGGTACAGGGAATAAGAAGCAGGATTGGTAGGTACAAAATAGACAGGGGGAGAATAAGAATAGTATAGTATGGAGAATGGAGAAGCTAAAGAACTAATATGTATGACCCATGGACAGAAACTAAGGTGGGCGGATGCAGGTGGGAGAAGGTGTGCAGGGGGGAGGGGAATAAAGGGGGGAAATGGGATAACTGTAATAATGTAATCAATAAAATATATTTTAAAAAAGAGGTCTTCTGAATCTAGGCCCTGCATTAGTCCTCTGAGTCCTCCCCACAAATTTTAGGGAAAAAATGAAGACTTCTTTTTTCAGAGTCAGTGCAATCTTCCATCTTTTCCACAACAATGGGAAAAAAGAGTCCCTGTTCTCCAGACTCATAATTCAATTAAGGACTCACCAAAGCCTGCTTATCCAAGAGAAGGCCAATTGCTCCCCTCCAGCATAATACCTCTCCTGTCCTCATTCCTGTCTCCACAGCACCACCTACAATCAAGGTTTCTGATGAGGTGCACACAGATGAGGTATATCCCTTTATACAAAAGAAGGCTTACCCACATATACATAGACTTACAAATAGCGTCAGGGAGCCAAGCATATATACCCCAAAATGCATGTGAACACGTGAAAATGTATATACACAGGTTTGCTTAGAGTCAGAGGAGAAATTATACAGATTGGGGAGGGGTGGTAAAAGTTCACAGCTCAGTGAGCTGGAAGCCTGGGTAGAATAAAGAATGAATGAATCCAAAATACCCACAGGGTGCTGCTTTTTGAGACAACAGGACACACATAGTCAGCACTGACAATGGATTTGCTGGCATTTGGAGAGAATGAATTTGTAGAGACAACTCAGGAAACAGTTTGAGGATCAATGGGCCCCATCAGTATGCCAGTGATTTAACAGTAATATAGTCAAGATCCCAGGATAAATCATTTCCATGCTCATTACTGCTTATGGCAAACATCACCCAATTCAGACTTAGAGGTTCAAAGAGCCCAAGCTCTCTGACAGGCATCATTGGAAACATTCCTGCAAGGAGCACCCTTTATAAGATGGAGCCTGGCCAAGAACACAGGCATCTGCTCCCCTCCATGGTCACATATTCCACTGCTGCCTTCCACCCTCATAGAGGCCCTCACAGTCTGTTTGCATTCCCACACCTGGCCCCACCTTCTTTCAGGGGCCAAGAGCATCATTCCTGGATGACTGCCCAGTCTTTGAAGTCAGAGAGAATTCAGGCTGTTAGATGAGGAGATCCAGATTCAAGACGTCTCGATGCATACTTCCCTCTACTCAACAATGCTTATACTAAAGTTGTACTCAAGAGGCACTCTGGCTGCTAGAAAAAGAGGAAGCCAGAGGAGTGGGTGGGTAAGTTAGTCTCTCTAGGCTGGCCTGAGCTCTGTGGAATGTCAGGCTCACTAGATAGTTGAGTCCCTCCACTGAAGGTGTGACCAACACATCCTTAAATTTGGTCAGTGACCAACCAGCCTTGCCTTAAAAAACTATTTCTGCCCAACACCTTCCCCACCCCCCAACCCACACTCACACAAATAAAGTAGCTGGGCTCCCAGGCTTGATTCTCAAGAGTGTAGAAAACAACTCAGGACAGAAACAGCTTTGGAGAATTTGTGCTTCTATATTCAAGTGATTTACTAGAATTTGAGGTTGACCAAGAATAGGTCTGAATATTTGTCTGGAAGCAGCCATACTTGAAAGAAATTGTTTCACTTCAAGGTTACAAAAGTGTTTCTTTAGCATCAAAAGGGAGAATAAACAGCAACCATCCACTTATACATATATGTTCAATACGTATATTTCATGGGAATCAGAGAAAATTCAAACCTTCTCCCCTCTCCTAGTCCTTAAGGTCATCAATCTGGCACGCCTCTAACAATAACAACTGAAAGGCAATAACTCATACAGCACTTGACAGTTTACAAAGTTTCTTCCCATTTATTACCCTATTTAATTAAGATTAATCCGTATGTGCTTTTAATGAAGGGGACGATTTTTAAAATGTATTCCTTTTGACCTAGTAAATTTGCTTCTTTTTTAATATCTCTTAATAAAATACTTAGACAAGCGTGTGAAGATTTATCTATATAAATGTTCACTGTAGCACTGTTTATATTAGCAAAACATTAGAAGCAAATTAAATTACTGTGGTACTGGTTAAAATATTTATAGTATTCATAAATCATAAAGTATGATATTATAAAGCCATTTAAATGATTCTGTTGATCTGAAAATATTTCTATAACATCATTAGGTATAAAAATGAGCTATCAAATAATATATATCATATGACCTCATTTTAATATATGTATATATGTAAAAATAGAAAAATAGTGTGACATATGTATATACACCTAATTATCAATTCTGGTTATCTCTAGGTAGCAGGCAATTTTAATTTTCTTCTTTAAACTTTTGTGTATTTCCTAAGTTAATATTAAAACAATGAATAATATTATGTTTGATAGCAGAAAAAACAATAAAGCTATATGCATTTTGAAAACGAGATATGGTATGCAACAATGATAGTAGCTAACATTTATTGAACAATTATTGTATACCATAACTTTAAACACACATTTTAACCCTCATAAATACTCCAAAAGGTATATAATATTGTATAATATTGACCCCCATCTTACAGAAGGGGATAGGAGATTGAAGCACAGTGAGTTTAAGAGACTTCCTAGGGACACATAGCTAAAAGTGATGAAAATTAGAATTTAAATTAAGGTTTCTCTTGACTCTAAGTCTCATGCTCTTATTTGGTGCTCTATCACCTTCCTTCTCAAGGGCCATTCCTCCCTTGAAGTGCTCAATGTGCCAAAGCCACCTTTTATTTATTTAACTTTTATTATATTTTCCCATTACCATTTAATCCCTTACATACCCCCTCCTTCTGCACTCACCATACTGTCGTCCATGTCCATGAGTCCTTTTTCCTCGATCCCTCCACTTCCTAATCTTCCCCCCAACTAGCTGTCATCCTGCTCCCTATGAGTCTGTCTCCATTTTGTGTGTTCATTCAGTTTGTTCATTAGATTCCACATAAGTGTGAAATTGTGTATCTGCCTTTCTCTGACTGCTTTATTTCACTTAGCATAATGTTCTCCAGGCCCATACATACTGTCACAAAGGGTAAAACTTTATTTTTTACAGATAAATAGTATTCCATTGTGCAAATGTTCCATAGTTGTTATCCACTCATCTACTGATGGACACTTGGCCTGCTTCCATATCTTGACAATTGTAAATAATTCTGCAATTAAAAAGTGGGCAAAAGACCTGAATAGACACTTCTCCAAGGAGGACATAGGGATGGCCAATAGACATATGAAAAGATGCTCAACATCACTAGTCATCAGAGAGATGCAAATTAGAACCGTAATGAGATATCACTTTGTACCTGTCAGAATGACTATTATCAATAAATGAACAAAGTACTGGTGAGGATGTGGAGAAAGGGGAACCATTTTGCCCTGTTGGTGGGAATACAGACTGGTGAGACCACTGTGGAATGCAGTATGGAATTTCCTCAAAAATTAAAAATGGACTCCCTTTTGACCCAGTGATCCCACTTCTAGGAATATACCTGAAGAAACTCAAAACACCAATTTGAAAGAACAAAACCAGGTTTTATACATTCAAGTACTTATGCCAGAGAGTCACCATTGAGAGTGGAACTCTTTCCAGCTCAGAGCAAAGTTTCAAGGAATTTGCAAAACCATCATAGCCTGATGTCAAAAACGAAGGAAAAGCAGAATCATTCCAAATTGAAGATTGGTTCCTAAAATCTCACAAAGGCAAAGTAGGTCCTTGTTTGATTCAAACTTCTGCTTCTTCTATCCATCTATTTCTTCACTGAGGACCTATAATGTGCCAGAAACTGTGGAGTTGAGTAGAAAGATGAGTAAGGCAGACTCCTACCTTCACTTGAGAACAAACTCCAGGTTGAAATGTGACAGTGGCTAAGGAGCCACAGCAGGAAACTTGGAAAGACAGGAAGTAGGTAGCCAAATCTTTCTTTACTACACTATAAAGGAAGAGTACGTATATGCACCCAATTACCCAAATCCAGCAAACATTATTGATCAATGACTATGTACCAGGTCTTGTGTTAGGTGCTGTCACAGATCTTACTAGTACTCATATTACTACAACTAAGAAAAGTGGCAGCTAACATTTTACTAAGTCCTTATTGATAGTGCCTATAACCTATACAGACAATATAATTTTTCACAACCACAATTCTATTAACTTGGATTAATGTAGAGGTATAATAGCAACGCAGAATGAAACAGATCTGCCCTGGCTAGTGTAGCTCAGTGGATTGAGCACAGACTTGGAAATCAAAGGGTCACTGGTTCAATTCCCAGTCAGGGCACATGCCTAGGTTACAGGCCAGGTCTCCAGTGGGGGGCATGCAAGAGGCAACCACGCATTGATGTTTCTCTCCCTCTCTTTCTCCTTCCATTTCCCTCACTCTAAAAATAAATAAATAAATAAAATATTTTTTAAAAAATGGAACAAATCCAACCAACAAAGACTCTAGAATTCCCCACAGATCCCCTGTTCACCACTAGGAATTTGATGGTCATCCCAGAGGGTAGAATGGTTTGAATACATCAACACTCTCCATGTGTCCCTTTCCTTTCTTTTCTTTTTTCTTACTTTTGGCTGATGAAACACAGATTTATTATTTCTCAGTGTCTTTAGGTCAAGATTCCAGGCTACAGCTTAGCTGGGTTATTTGCATGGCTGTAATCAAGGTGTTGGTCAGGGCTGGGATCTCATCTAAGGCACAACTGGAGAAGAATCTGCTTCCAAGCTTATGTGACTGTTGACAGGATTCAGTTCTTTGCAAGCCGTTGGATGCTTGGTGGTTGTCAGATATAAGCTGCCTTCATGTGTTTGCCACATGGCCTTCTCCATAGGTAGCTCACATTCATGACAGCTCACTACCTGAAAGCCAGTATGAGAGGATCCTGTTCCTTTCTTTACTCCATCTCAGAGATTCACAAACTTACAGAATTACTATACAGGGCTCTATACATAGATGTAGTACTCTATTTCAGTACAAGGGATTTTTAGGGGGGAATTTCCATCAACTGATGGTTTTTGTCTTATGTTCTAATTTGTGTGCCTGACTTTAAAGGGTAAATGAGATAAGAATGATATATGAATAGTACAATATATGCCTTAATATAGCGTTTTACAATAATCCTATCAGGGAAGCACTTTTGACCTCATTTTACAGGTGAAAAAAAATGGGTTTCAGAATGGGTCAGTCCTCACTGCTTTGGTATGACAAAGCCCAAATTTAAACTCAGGTGTAACTGACACCAACGCTCCTCACACAGCTTCATGAAAATAAAGTAATTTGCACTCAACCATGGACCAAATACAATCACATTGGCATTATTATTTAATTCTCCTGACAACAACCCTGTGAGTTAAGAATGATTCCCATTTTTAAAAAGAAAAGAATGATTACTATTTAGCAAATGAAGAAACTGAGATAAAGGGAGTTACTTCACAGAAATTGCTCAGAAGCACCTGGCTAGGAAAGAGAACTTCCAGGCTTTGAATCCAGATGTCTGTAGCCCCACAACTTGTAGTCCTTCAAGTCAACCTGCTGCTGAAGAATGCTGGCCCTGCACAACTGAGAGACCAAGCCCCCAACATTGGTGATGGTGGGACGGGGAGGCAGTATCAACTTTCCCTTGGCAGCCTAGTGCCAGAGAAAGCTTCTTTCCTGAAGTGGCACCAATCAAAATTGAATTTCTAAGCTTTTAAAACTTCCTACCTATTCTGTTCTTTATAAATATAACTCTAATGATAATTATAACAATAACTATGTATGTGTATTTTTGTGTTTATATAGTTATATTTATAAAAACATAATAGGTAGGAATATATATATCTATACACACATACATATATATTACTACATATGTATCTTTTAACCTATTATTTAAATCATATCTAACAACGTTAACAGTAATACCAAGTAGTACTTATCACCTAGTAATAAGCATTTACTGTGTTCTAGGTTTGAAGGCTCGAGAACTTACCCAAACTCACATGAGAATAAATAACAGGATTTCAGTTCAACTCAGCCTCCAGATCCACACTACACTGCCTTCCTACTTCTTCCATATACTACAGAAAATATGTTAGCAAAAAGAAAAAAACAAAATCACCCATAATATCATTAACATATTTGCTTTTCTCTACAGACTTTCAGGCTGGAGTTTTGATTTGATCTGGTCCTTAATTATCCCATATGTGTCTGACCTCTTTCCTCAAAGAGCTGATAACCCCCTTGTAGACAGTGAGTAGACCTTATCTTTCACTTCTCCCCACCACCTCACCCAAATCCCAGTCCAGACACCAATGGATAATTGTATCTTTTGCTGATGGGCCATCATGAGGAGACCCAAGATCAATGATGATACTAAAATGAAACAGAATTTTCCAAGACATGATTTCCTGAACCTGGGGGCCCAGCGAGTGTTCACTATGTAACCTGAGACAATGAGAGATGCTGAGTAAACTCCTTAAGCCCTAAGTTGACCCAGTCTTTTATGAAGCATTAAATCAGCCCAGTTATAAATCAGTAAGAAGACTTCTTAAAGAGTCAATATGTCTTGCCCTGGCCAGTGTGGCTCAGTTGGTTGGAGCATCATCTCATAAACCTAAAGGTTGCTGGTTTGATTCCCAGTCAGGACACATGCCTAGGTTGTAGGTTTGCTACCTGATCAGGGCACCTACAACAGGCAGCCAATAGATGTTTCTCCTTCATATCTATGTTTATATAGCTGTCTCTCTCTTCCTCCCATCACCTCTCTCTAAATTCAATGAGTATGTCCTTGGGTGAGGATTTTTTTTAAAAAGAGTTGATATGTCTTTAAGTAAATTATCAAATGCTTGGACCAAGATGTATGTATAAACATATTTTTTACAATGTTATTTATAATAACAAAATATTGGAAATGCAAATGGCCAATTTCATGGAAGTAGTAAATTAAATTATAATGCATCCATTTGGGGCTATTATTATATAGTAATTTAAAATCAATCTTTCAAACAATTTTCTAATGACAAGGGAAAAGAGCCATAATCAATTAAGTGGAAGAATTTGAGGGAAGGATACAGACATATTGATATAAACCAAAAAGTAGGATACAAACCAAAAAGTAGGCAGAGTTCATGGAACATAGAATCAACACTGTGGTGAATCAAGCAAAAGATAAGACAGTGAGGAAGAAGAAACAAAGACTGCATTGCAACCTGAAAAGATGCTGCTGCTGATAATGAGTCAGGGATGGCAGTGATAAGATCCAATTAAAAAACTCAAATTTAAAGAGTTAGAAAAACAAGGAAAATTGAGTCCTATCTGAAAAGAACATTTTTGAAAGCGCAAAGCATCTAAGCGCTGCATAAGGGAGCCCAGGTTCCCATTTACTCCTTTGCAAGGCCTGGTGCCTCTATACAGGGCTGATTGCACCTGAAGAAAGGAGAGTCCTTGGTAACTGGGCATTAAAGCACCATACCATTGTAGTGGTAGCTCAGGAGTCTGTGTCCTCAGAGGGTTTCATATTGATAAAAAAAACTATGACTATAAAGACAAATATTAAACTGTTGACCCCAAATAGATGCACCTATTTCATCTCTGACTCACTTGATTTCTTTTCAAGAACATACAGCTGGATATTATATGAGATTTACTTGATTGCCTGAAAAGCCAAAATTCTCAACAATAATAATCTCAAATAGACACTGTGCGAAGCCAAAAATATTAAGAAAGGAAATAACCCATGTTTCAGAAATGAGAGCCTTATACATAACAGATGGCCCAACTAGGTTTACTGAATGCATATATAGTTTGGGGAAAAAATAGGTCAGGGGACAGAAAGGGCCCTCCTACCTGTGTATTTGCAGAAGCACTGGAGGCAATATAAATAGCCAGGCTGTTGGAATTCCTCTTGTCTTCCCCACAGTAAAGTTTCAATAAATTTATTTTATGCCTGGACACAATCTTCCTTCTCTTATCTTCATCCCTGTTATGGATGATCCTTCCAACTACCCATCCTTCCAACTATCAGAGCTAATTTGAAATCTACTGGGTGTATTCTCTTCTCTGGCACAAGGGTCACCAAACTATACCAAGCAGAGCTGCAAAATTTCTTTCATCCTACATATTTAAGATCTAAGATAGACTGGGATGATAACAAGAGACTAACAAGAAAAGATGATCTGGTATGGGCATTTTATCTTCATTTTTTAAACTAAAATTCTTATTTTGCTCCACACTGGTCATGTATATAGAGTTGAAGCCCACTGCAGGTTAGGGGTGTCCAAGGAGGGTTTGCAGGCAGCTCTATAGGTATGCTTATATTTCCAATGAGTGCTCTTGGTTAGAGGGGCAGAGATGAGAGAGCAGTGGGTGGGAGTGGTTGGATACTTCCAAGGAGGCTTTTTTTTTTACCTTGGCTACTAGCCTGAGAAACCAAGAGACCTCCCAGCTATTCCACACACAGTCTCAGCAGAAATAAGTTTAAGGCAATTAATGACTTTTTAAAAAAATATAGGGTTCTATATTTGGAAATATGGGTCTCCAAACTATCAGCTCTGAAAAAAAACATGAGGCTAATCTGCTGTTTCTGCCAAAATAGTTGGTCTAGGTACGTTAGGAACAGAAAAAAATTGAAAAGATGCTCCCTTCCCTCACTCCTTCACCTAACCTCCCCACCAATTCCGTCTTCTTGGTTTTCCTTCACCTGGGATTATTGTGTGCAGGTCTGGTCACCACATCTCAGGCATAATGGGATCAAACTGCAGAAGGTCCAAAAAAGGCTTAAAAATCATAACAGATAAAATAAAGTCCAGCCCTGGCTGGTGTGGTTCAGTGGATTGAGTGCTGGCCTGCAAACCAAAGTGTCACTGGTTCGATTCCCAGTCAGGGCACATGCCTGGGTTGTAGGCCAGGTTCCCAGTTGGGGGGGGTGCAAGAGCAATCACACATTGATGTTTCTCTCCCTCTCTTTCTCTCTCCCTTCCCTTCTCTATAAAACTAAATAAATAAAATATTTAAAAAGTTAAAAATAAAAATAAAATAAAGTCCAACTTCATACAATTAGTATACTTAGAAAATGCATCACCCCCAACTTTGCCCCAACACCATAGTGAATACACTTGTAAAGCAGGGACTGATTTCTCAAACAAATAAAAGATCCGTATCCTTATTTTGTACTCAAACTTAACAAAACATGTACAATTCATTCTGGAAAAAGAGACTCAATAATGACTGACATACTCTTCTATTGTTTGTAAAAATAAGAGGTTGTTCGTAATACAGAATATTGTTTGTAAAAATAAGAGGTCACAAACCCTATACACTAAGGTAACTAGTATCACCCTCCTGTAGAATAGATTTCAGGTATTAGCTGAAAGAAAGGGAAAGAGAAAGATTATTAACTCTGGTTTTATTGGATGATGAAATTAAGGCAGGGCTACTTGGCATTAAGTTTTTCAATAGTTAAAAACTAGTCTTTGTATTTTTTAACTTACTTAAGGAAACATAACCATTCATTCAAAAAATAAAAGAAGAAAAAAGATGTGTGCTTCCCATATGGATAAGTAATAATCACAACCAGTCTTTGACTCCCTTAAAGAGTCTGATGAAATATATGAAGGGAGAAGAAAAGGGGGCCCTGTGAAAGGTGTATGGGACAGGGTGGGGGTTGACAAAGATATTATGGGGCCAGAGAGAGAGATCAAGAGCACATTTTTATTTTGCAAAACCAACTTACAGACCCTTTAGGTAGTTGGCTTATACTCATGTAAAATACCAGCCAATTCATCAACAGATTTTTTTAAAGTACCCACTAGTGATTTATAGTTCATGCCTAGTGAACTAAAACACTGCAACTGGAACTACTTAAATTTTTCTGACTTCTGAAATATAATTAAATTGGTACACACAGGGAATTAGCAACAGCATCACAATCCTTTAGAAAATGACGTGTTACCCATTGAATTTGTCTGTCTGTCTGTCTGTCTGTCTGGGTAGTAAATCATGTTCTTGTCTAACATGCTAGATAAGTATATCTCACTCAACCAGAGAGCTTGGAAGCTTCAGATGGAAATCATTTACAAAATACAACTGAGAAACCACAATCACTATCAAAAAAGGGGGGAGGGAATAGAGAAAGAAGAGAGTAGAGGAGAGGGAAGAAAAAGCTGTAGGATATAGCATTTTATTTTATTTTTATTGTATTTTTTCCATTACCGTTTATCCCTCTTATACCACCTTTCCCCTGCAGTCACCATACTGTTGTCCATGTCCATGAGTCCTTTTTCCTTTTTGCTCAATGGGGATTTCTTAAAACACAATACAAGGAATCTCTCTACTCCACCTAACCACCCTAACCACCCAAATACCTCTCTCTCTTTCTCTCTCTCTCTTTCTTTCTCTCTCTCCCCCCCCTTCCTCCCCCTCTCTCATCTTTTCTCTTTCACATAAACACACTAAAATTCACAGTCTCTAGGTTGGGTGAAGTATCTATCCATCCATCTATGTAAAATGGCAAAATTCATATCAGCTTGTAGATAGCATAGCAATAAATGTTAAGGACAAGGAAGAGGGAAGATGAGAAGTAATAAATATTAAACTAAAATATTTTCCTCTAATATTAGGAGCATGATGAGGAGGCCCTCTTGAGACTTCATTCAACACAAAGTCCTAGCAAGAAACATGTCTAATGTCCTAGCAAGAAACATTAGGCAAGAAAAAGAAATAAAAGGCATGCAAATTGGACATGAAAAAGTAAAATTGTCTATTTTTCAGAAGACATGATGTTGTATGTAGAAAACTATAAAGACTAAACCAATAAAACCATTAGAACTAGTAAATAATTTCAGTAAAATGGCAGAACATAAAATCAGCATACAAAATCAATTGCATTTCTATGCACTAACAAACTATCTGAAAAATAAATTAAGAAAGGAATCTTATTTACAATAGCATCACAACAGTAAAATACATAATAAATTTAACCGAGGAAGTGAAAAACCTGTACACTGAAAACTATAAGATATGATGAAACTGGCCCTGGCTGGTGTAGCTCGGTGGATTGAGTGTGGGCCTGTGAACCACACAATTGTGGTTCGATTCCCAGTCAGGGCACATGCCTGGGTTGCAGGCCAGTTCCCAGCAGGGGACTCATGAGAGGCAACCATACATTGATATTTCTCTCCTACTCTCCTTCCCTTCCTCTCTAAAGATAAATAAATAAAATCTCTAAAAAAGACAAAGTTTTAAAAAAAGATATAATGAAACTGAAGACACAAATAAATGAAAAGATATCTTGTGTTCTTGAATTATGAGTAAATATTATAAAAATGTCTATAATGCCCAAAGTATCTACAAATTCAGTACAATCCATACCAAAATTCCAACAGCGTATTTCATAGAAATAGGAAAAATGCTAAAATTTCTATGGAACCACAAAAGATCCCAAATAGCCAAAGTAATCTTGAAAAAGCTGGAGGCATTCCACTTCCTGATTTCAAAATATACTACAAAATCTATAGCAATCAAAATATGGTACAGGCATACAAACATCAACAAATAAAACAGAATAGAAAACCTAGAAATAAACCAAGCACATACACTCAGCTAATCTTTGGTAGAAGTGCCAAGAATACACAGTAGGAACAGGACAGTATCATCAACTAATACTTAAAAAAAAACCCGCAATATCCACATATAAGAGAATGAAACCAGGCCCCTATTTTACACCACTCATAAAAATAAACTGTAAATGGTTTATGATTTCAATGTAAGACCTGAAACTGTAAAACTCACAGAATAAAACATAGGAGAAAAGCTTCGTGACATTGGTCTTGGCAATGATTTCTTGGACATGAGACTAAAAGCACAGGCAACAAAAGCAAAACTAAGCAAATGGGGGATTATATCAAACTAAAAACTTTCTTCACAGAAAAGGATACAATCAACAGAGTGCAAAAGAAACCCTACAGAACAGAATAGAATATTTACAAGCCATATATCTGGTAAGGATTTAATACACAAAATATATAAGGAATTCCTACAGCTCAATTGCAAAAACAACAAATAACCCAATTGAAAATGGGCTAAGGACCTGAATATACAAATGTCCAACAGGTACTTGAAAAGGTGCTCAACATTGCTCAACATCTAATCATCAGAGAAATGAAAATCAAAATCACTATATCACCTCATACCTGTTATGATGGCTATTATCAAAAAAACAAGAGATAACAAATGTTGGCAAGGATGTGGAGGAAAGGCAACGCTTGTACGCTGTTGGTGGGAATGTAAATTGGTATAGCCTTAAAATGGAAAATAGTATGAAGTTTCCTCAAAAAATGTAAAAATAGAAATACCATATAATCCAACAACCCCACTTTTGGGAATATATCTGAAGAAAGCACAATCAGTGTCTTATTTAGATATTTGCAATCCCATGCTTATTTCAGCATTATTTACAATAGCCAATATATGGAACAACCTAAGTGTCCACTGATGGATGATAAATGGAAAAGATTTGATAGATATAGATATGATTGAGATCCAGATTTATATATCATATATACAGAATAGAATATTATTCAGTGATAAAAGAAGGAAATCCTGCTATTTGTGACAACATGGATGAAACTAGAGGGTATTATGCTAAGTAAAATAAGCCAGACAAAGAAAGACAAATGCTGTATGGTAGAACTTATAATTGGAATCTTTAAAATAAAAGGTTGAAACAGAGAGTGGAATGGTTGTCGACAGGAGGTGGGGGCTGGGGAAATGGGAGATGATGGTCAAAGTTTTCCAAATTTGAGCCTGGCTAGCGTAGCTCAGTGGATTGAGCGCGGTCCTGCGAACCACAGGATCGCAGTTTGATTCCCAATCAGGGCACATGCCTGGGTTGCAGGCCAGTTCCCAGCAGGGGACTCACGAGAAGCAACCATACATTGATGTTTCTCGCCTTCTCTCCTTCCCTTCCCCTCTAAAGATAAAAAAATAAAATATTTTTTAAAATATTTTTTAAATTTTTTAATAAGTTTTCCAAATTTGAGGTATAAGGTAAATAAGTTCTAAAGATATGATGTACAGAATGGTGATTATAATTAATAATATTATATTTTATATTTGAAATTAGCTAAGAGAGTATCTCTTAGGGGTTCCCACTAAATAAGCATACATATGAGTATATCAAATAATTACATTGTATACTTTATTTATACACCATTTTACTCTTCAATTATACCTCAATAAAGCTAGAGAAAAATGAAGGGGTTTTTCTTATCACAGAAGACAAAGAACCTTCTTATTCTACAAGAACTACCTACCTCCAACCATCCAACCACCACCATTATCATTTACCCCCCACCTCACACACAAATTCACAATCTCTAAAGGAAATGGTGAAGTATCTATTAGTCATCCCTCGCGCCACCAACGTAAAAAAAGAAAAAAATTATACCAGTTTGTAGATAGCTTAGCAATAAATGTTAAGGGCAAGGGAGAGGGTAGATGAGAAGTAATGAATATTAAAACAATTGGATTGGGGACAGAAGTTCTTATAAAATCTCTCCTTCATTTTCACATTTTTTGTCATTCAGCCACCTGTCTATAACTATATATATAATTTATATTATAATATGCAACTAATAACTATAAAAATTTTACATTATATTTATAAAATTAATATATATATGTACTATAGGTGACAATGCTTGAACTGTTTGATTTTTGTCCCTTATACTGATGATGGTACCTGAGAACCACAGTGCACTGATAGAAGTGAAATTTAGAGCCTAAGGGGAAAAAGTCAGATTCTGAAAGAAAAGGTTATACAAAATTAAAATATGAAAAGAAATAATATCCATGAGGGACAAAAAAGAAGTTCACACTGCTCATTAGAATGAAAATGGTGAGCTTGAGAACAGAGGTGGTGAAAGCTGTAAGAATTTTGTGGTAAGGGAAAAATGGAAGAAAAATAGGGGGATGGAACAGAGGGTAGAATGAGACCAGAAGGAAGTATAATGTGTGACGGGCCTCCAAGGACAGGCAGGATTTAATTGGGTAGATAGGACTAGAAAGGTGTTGAGAAAAGACGATGAAGAAAGCACTTAGCATGTTTAAGAAATTGTGAGTTGTCACATTGAGGTCTGACAGTATATGTAAGGAATTGTGGACATCAGCTCTTGAGACAACCTTGCTGAGTTAAAATCCTAACTCTACCTGTGAGACACTGGATAAATCATTTGGATTTCCATAAGCCCCATTTTCATACTCTATAAAATGGGGGAGAGAATAGCAGAAATTTATGAAATTGCTGTGTGGATTAAATGGCATAATACCACTGCTTGGGATTATACCCTGAAGATCCTGAAACACCAATCCAAAAGAACCTATGCACCCTGATGTTCATAGCAGCACAATTTACAGTAGCCACATGCTGGAAACAACCTAGGTGCCCATCAGTAAATGAATGGATCAAAACACTGTGGTACATTTACAGGATGGAATACTATGCAGCAGAAAGAAAGAGCTCCTACTCTTTGTGACAGCATGGATAGAACTGCCAAGCATTATGATAAGTGAAAGAATCCAGGAGGTGAAAGACAAATACCATATGATCTCACCTATAGGTGAGTGGGACCTAATCAACAAAAAACAAGCAAGCAAAATATAAGCAGAGACATTGAAATAAAGAACAAACTGACAGTAACTAGAGAAGAGGGGGGAGAGGGATAATAGGGGACATTGCGGGGCACCAAGGAACATGTATAAAGGACACATGGACAAAGCTAAAGGGGGTAGGTTTGAGGGTGAGAGGTGGGGATGGGTGAGGCCAGGGTGGTGGTAGGTGAAAATGGAGACTACTGTACTTGAACAATAAAAAATACATGTAAAATGACTAAGAACAGTGTCGCACATACATTAAATGCTAAGTAAATGTTAGCCAATTTTTGTTTTTGAATGAAGTGCAATAGAAGCGTCTGGAATTTAAGACTCAAAGAGAAGGTAGGAGCCATATTATGGAAAACTTAGGGTGCCAAACTTGAAGGATTGGTACTTAAGTCAAAATGAAGGGAGTTTTGAATAATAGAGTGCCAAAAAGGCATACAAATTGGTGTCAATTTGTGGTAGGAGATTTATAACAACTCTAGCTATGTGAAAATAGAAATGGCTGGCTTATGAGATAATTGTTACCATCAATGGAAGGGTTCAAGCACAGTTTGGTTAACCAAATTAAAGGGTGTTATATATGGTAGTCAGGCAATGGATCAGGGTTAGCCAACTTGAATGCTCTCTAAGATTCCTTTTGACTATAAGTAGATGTAGTAGGATATAGAAACTAGGAAGAATATGAAGGAAAAATTTGTGCAACACACTGCTAGAAGCATGGAGCCATAGCAACTATTTAAGTGAGAGAGAGTAGCAAAACAATTTATAGATTCAACACAATCCCTATTAAAGTACCAATGATATATTTCCAGATATAGAACAAATATTACAAAAATTTATATGGAATTATAAAGGACTCCAAATAGCCACAGCAATTTTGAAAAAGAACAGATAGGATTTCAGGAAGATGGCAGCAGTGTAGGACAAAGGATTTCACTTCCCTTCACTCACCGGAGAAAAACCGGGCTGATCGGTGGAGGAGCACAGCGGATACTCAACAGGGACCCAGCATATAGGAAGGCAGGACTCCAGAAAGCTTAGCAGACACTGAATGACCAGAGGTTGAGGAGAGTAGATGACCACAGATCAACAAGGTAGAGGGAACAGCGCAGAGGCTGCAGGCCCTCCACCGGTCCGCGCCAGGGTCCTGGCCAGGTCGGCCAGGTCTCTGAGAGCCTAGGGCGGACAACAACAACCCTCGGAGAGAACTAGTCACCGGTACCCTCCCTAACCAGCAGGGCACAGATTGAAAAACACCAGGAGAGATTGGTTTGCCTGTAGTGACAGAGAAAAGAATGGGCGATGGGAAGCAAACCAGAGAGCTCTGATAACCCGTGGAGTCGTGGAGTCAGGCTGTGGTTGCCCCTGCGTTCCCACAGTCTCAGGGAGCTGTGGGATACTGGCAGGGCCCCTGCAAGAGTGCCAGTCACCAATGCCATCCCTACCCAGCTGGGCTCAGACTGAGAAGCACCAGGAGTCAGGCTGTGGCTGCCGGCTTGGAAGAATTGTGAGCTGCCCTGTATGTTTAGCCACAGCACTGGAAAAGGTCCAAACCCAAGCCTTCGAGACCAGGAAAGCCTGTCTGGGAGCCCGTGCCCTCATGCCAGGCCAGGGCTGGGAAGCCTGGGGATAAACGTGCTCTCAGTGGGGTGCGGGAGAGCGGCACCAGTCTGGATCTTGGGAGGGCGTTGGCAAGAGCAGCTGAGTTCACCCAGACAAGAGAAATGCCACACTAATAGCCCCTCAGGCTGCTGCAGCTAGTGAGACCAGAAGAAAAGGTTTGACCAGCTGGAAACCAACAAAAGGAGTAGGTGGAAGTGGAGAAAACCAAGATACCTGCAGGAGACTGCACCACTGAATTTCACAGGCATCCTACCACAGAAGTTCACACCATAAACCCAGGGAACCAGAACAGATCAATTTAAGAAGCTGAGGCCGACAAGAAGAGCATCACAAACAATGGGAAGACAAAGAAACAATCCCCAAATGGAAGAAAAACAGGAAGTCCCAGAAAGAATGTTACATGAAATAGAGGTAAGTCAACTATTAGACATTGAATTCAAAGCACTGGTTATCAGGAAATTCAAAGAGCTTACAAGGAGCTACCAGAAACTACAGGGGAGCTACATTGAACTCTCCACAAACTATACCAACATAAAAAGGAAATAGAAACCATCAGCAAAGGCTAAGAGGAAATGAAGAATACAACTTCTGAACTGAAGAACAAAACAGAAGGTATGAAGAGTAGGATCAAGGAGTCGGGAGAGCGCAAAAGTGAGATCGAAGACAGGGTAGAAAGAATCTCCCAGACGGGCCAGGTAATGGAAAAGAGAATCAGAAAAAATGAGGAGAATTTAAGAGAAATGCAAGACAATATGAAACGTAATAATATCTCAATACTAGGAATACCAGAAGGAGAAGGAGAAGAAGAACAAGGGATAGAAAACCTACTTGAAAGAGTAATAACACAAAATTTTCCTAAGTTGAGGAGAGATAAAGTCACACCAATCCAGGAATCGCAGAGAGTCCCAAGCAGGTGGAACCCAAAGAGGCCTACTGCAAGAGACACCATTATTAAAATGGCAAAACTCCAAGACAAAGAGAGAATCCTAAAGGCAGCAAGGGAGAAAATGGAAGTAACATACAAGGGGGTCCCAATAAGGTTGGCTACTGATTTCTTAAAGGAAACATTCCAAGCAAGAAGAGAGTGGCAAGAAATATTCCAAGTAATGACAACCAGAGGCCTGCAAACAAGGCTACATTATCCACAAGGCTCTCAATCAAGATAGAAGGCCAAATAACAAGCTTTCAAGATGAAAGCAGTTTAAAAGATTACACCTCCACCAAACCAGCTCTACAGGAATTACTAAAAGGGCTGCTTTAAGGAAAGGAAGGAAAAGAGAGAGACGAAGAGGAACACAGGTAAAAAAATGGCAATGAATAAGTACCTTTCAATAATAACCTTAAATGTAAATGGATTAAATGCACCAATTAAAAGACATAGAATAGCTGAATGGATAAGAAAGCATGACCCACACATATGCTGCCTACAAGAGACCCACCTCAGGTCAAAAGACCACCACAGAATAAAAGTGAAAGGATGGAAACAAATTTTCCAAGCAAATGGACAAGAAAAAAAAGCCGGGATAGCAATTCTCATATCAGACAAAATAGACTTCAAAAACAGTGCCATAAAGAGAGACCCAGAAGGTCACTTCATAATACTCAAGGGGAGAATCCACCAAGAAGACATTAACATCATAAATATGTATGCACCCAACATAGGAGCACCCAAATATATAAAGAAAATTCTGGAGGACCTCAA